>NC_057726.1:29711480-29757161 GCF_004010195.1 Chiloscyllium plagiosum
GTCTGAAAAACAACCCTCCACCACCACCCTCTGTCTTCTACCTTTGAGCCAGTTCTGTATCCAAATGGCTAGTTCTCCCTGTACCGTTGATATCTAACCTTGCTAATCGGTCTCCCATGGGGAACCTTGTCAAACACCTTACTGAAGTCCACATAGATCATATCTACCGCTCTGCCCTCATCAATCCTCTTTGTTACTTCTTCAAAAAACTCAATCAAGTTTGTGAGACATGATTGCCCATGCACAAAGCCATGTTGACTATCCCTAATTAATCCTTGTCTTTCCAAATACATGCACATCCTGTCCCTCAGGATTCTCTCCAACAACTTGCCCACCATCAATGTCAGACTCACTGGTCTATAGTTCCCTGTCTTGTTCTTACCACCCTTCTTAAACAGTGGCACCATGTTAGCCAACCTCCAGTCGTCCGGCACCTCACCTGTGACTATCGATGATACAAATATCTCAGTAAGAGACCCAGCAATCACTTCTCTAGCTTCCCACAGAGGTCTAGGGTACACCTGATCAGGTCCTGGGATTTATCTACCTTTACTCATTTCAAGACATCCAGCACTTCCTCCTCTGTAATATGGACATTTGCAAGGTGTCACCATCTATTTCCCTACATTCTAAATCTTAGAGTGGCACTCTCCCTCCAAAACAGTTATACACTTTTGGATACTGTTGGGGGAGACGATTCACTAGGGGAGGGCAGCAGCTGCCAAGATCATGGCACCGTGGCCGGCACTGCTGTTCAGAAGGGCGAGAAAAAGACTCGTAGGGCCATTGTCATTGGGGATTCTATCGTAAAGGGAGTAGATAGGCGGTTCTCTGGCCGAAACTGAGATTCCAGAATGGTATGTTGCCTCCCAGGTGCTCGGAACAGGGAAGTCACTGATCGACTCCAGAGCATTCTAAAAGAGTAGAGTGAACAGCCAGTTGTCTTGGTACACATAGGCACCAACAATATAAGTAAAAAAAACGAGATGAAATCCTGAAAGCAGAATTCAGGGAGCAAGGAGAGAAGTTAACAAGGAGGACCTCAGAGGTAGTGATCTCAGGATTATGACCAGTGCCACATGCTAGCCAGCACAGAAATGAAAGAATAGGCAGGATGAACATGTGGCTTAAGGGATGGTTTAGGAGGGAGGGGACATTGTTGGACATTGGGACTGGTTCTAGAGAAGGTGGGACTATTATAAATTGGACGGTCTACACCTGAACCAGACTGGAATTAATGTTCTTCGGGGAGTTTTTGCTACTGCTGTTGGGGAGGTTTTAAAGTAATGTGGCAGGTGGCTGGGAACCAGGAGAGAAGACAAGTAGACAGTGAGGTGAAAACTGGAGACTGTAAGAATCATTAAGTTAACATTAATAAGGGGAACAGTAGGCAGAGAGTAGATATACACAAAAGAACTGGTGGCCTGAAGCGCATATACTTTAATGCAAGGAGTACAATGGGTAAGGCAGATGAACTTAGGGTTTGGATTGGTTCCTGGGAGTATGACGTTATTGCAATCACAGAGACTCGGTTGAAGGAAGGGCATGATTGGCAACTAAATGTTCCAGGATACTGACACTTCAGACAGGACAGGGAGGGAAGTAAAAGGAAGGTGTTGCATTGCTGGTCAGGGATGATACGCCAGCTGTGCTAAAGGAGGACACTATGGAGGGCTTGAGTAGGGAGGCATTATGGGTGGAGCTGAGAAATAAGAAAGGTGCAATTACAATGTTGGGGCTGTATTACGGGCCTCCCAACAGTGAGCATGAGGTAGAAGAACAAATAGGTAAACAGATTATGGAAAGATGTTGAGGCAACAGGGTGGTGGTGATGGGAGATTTTAAATTTCCCAACATTGACTGGGATACACTTAGTGTCAGAGGTCTGGATGGGGCAGAATTTGTAAGAAGCATCTTCTAGAAGGGCGTTTTCTAGAGCAGTATGTCAATAGTCCAATGAGGCAAGGGGACATACTGGACTTGGTGTTGGGGAATGAGCCAGACCAGGTGGTAGAAGTTGCAGTGGGGGATATCTTTGGGAACAGTAACCAAAATTCTGTAAGTTTTAGAATACGTGTAGACAAAGATGAGAGTGGTCCTAAGGGAAGAGTACTAAACTGGCCAAGGTCAATTATATCAAAATTAGGCAGGAGCTGGGAAATGTGAATTGGACACAGCTATTTGAAGGGAACTCCACATTTGATATGTGGGAGGCTTTCAAAGATAGGTTAAAGATAGTGCAGGATAGGCATGTCCCATTGAAGGCAAAAGATAGAAAAGGTAAACTTCGTGAACAGTGGATGACAGGAGAAATCATGCGACTAGTGAAGAGGAAAAGGGAAGCATACATCCAGTCCAGGCAGCTAAGAACAGAACGGGCCCTGGAGGAATATCGGGA
The DNA here is from genome assembly GCF_004010195.1 of Chiloscyllium plagiosum. Lineage (NCBI taxonomy): Eukaryota > Metazoa > Chordata > Chondrichthyes > Orectolobiformes > Hemiscylliidae > Chiloscyllium > Chiloscyllium plagiosum. Next base: position 29,713,879 of record NC_057726.1, read on the forward strand.
GAGTAGGACCAGTCTTAAACGAGGAATCAAGCAGGCTAAAAGGGATCATGAATTAACTTTAGCTAGCAGAATTAAGGAGAATTCCAAAGCCTTTTATTCTTATACAAGAAGCAAGTAGGTAACTAGAGAAAGGATTGGTCCACGAAAGGATAAGGAAGGAAGGCTGTGAGTTACTTTGCATCAGTGTTCACTGAAGAGAGGGATATGATGAACGTTGAGATTAGAGATAAAAGTTTGATTACTCTGGATCACATTGACATAAGTAGGGAAGATGTGTTGGGTAGGCTAGAGGTTATTAAGGCGAACAAATCCCCAGGACCGTATGGGATCTATCCCAGGTTGCTGAGGGAGGCAACACAGGAAATAGCTGGGGCCCTGACAGATATTTTTGTAGCATCCTTAAACATAGGTGAGGTGTCGGTGGACTGGAGGGTTGCCCATGTTGTTCCCTTGTACAAGGGTAGTAGGGATATTCCGAGTAACTACAGACCAGTGAGCCAGTGTCAGTGATGGGAAAGTTGTTGGAGAGGGTACTGCGGGATATAATCTATTTATATTATGGAAAAGAATGGGCTTATCAGTGATAGGCAACATGGTTTTGTGCAGGGGAGATCATGCCTTACCAACTTAACAGAGTTTTTTGAGGAAGTGACAAAGTTGATAGATGAAGGAAGGGCTGTAGATTGACTTTATACATGGACTTTGGTAAGATGTTTGGTGAGGTTCCCCATTAATGGAGAAAGTGAAGTCACATAGTGTGAAGGGTGTCCTCGCTTGGTGGATAAAGAACTGGTTGAGCAACAGGACATAGAGAGTAGTAGTTGAAGGGAATTTCTCAAAATGGAGAAAGGTGACTAGTGGTATTCCACAGTGATCAGTGCTGACCCAATCTTGTTTGTGATATACATGATCTCGAAGAGGGCACTGTTGGTATGATCAGCAAGTTTGCAGATGACACGAAGATTGGTGGAGTAGCAGAAAGCATAGGAGATTGTCAAAGAATATAGGAGAATATAGATAGACTGGAGAGTTGGGCGGAGAATTGGCAGATGGAGTTCAATCCAGGCAAATGTGAGGTGATACATTTTGGGAAGCCTAATTCTAGAGTGATTTATACAGTAAACGGAAAAGCCTTGGGAAAAGTGATGAGCAGAGAGATCTGGGAGTTCAGGTCCATTATACCGTGAAGGTTGCTGCACAGGTGGATAAAGTGGTCAAGAAGGCATATGGTATGCTTGCTTTCATCAGACGGGGTATTGAGTATAAGAGCTGGCAGGTCATGTTAAAATTGTACAAGACATTGGTTCTGCCACATTTAGAATACTGTGTACAGTTCTGGTCTCCACATTACCAAAAGGATGTGGATGCTTTGTAGAGGGTGCACAGAAGATTTATGAGGATGTTGCATGGTATGGAAGGTGCTAGCTATGAAGAGAGGTTGAGTAGGTTAGGATTGTTTTCATTAGGAAAAAGGAGATTGAGGGGGTCCTAATTGAGGTCTACAAAATCATGAAGGGTATAGACAGGGTAGATAGAGATAAGCTTTCTTCCAGGGTGAAAGATGTCATTATTTCAAGGTGAGAGGTGAAAAGTTTAAGGGGGATACATGCGGCAAGTACTTTTCACAGAGAGTAGTAGGTGCCTGGAACAGGTTGCCAGCAGAGGTAGTAGAGGCAGGCACGGTAGATTCATTTAAGATGCATCTGGACAGATACATGAGTAGGTGGGGAGCAGAGGGATACAGATGCTTAGGAATTGGGCGACAGGTTTAGACAGTACATTTGGATTGTCTCAGGCTTGGAGGGCCGAAAGGCCAGTTCCTGGGCTGTAAATTTTCTTTGTTCTTTTTCTTTAATTTAGACTTTTTAAGCCCTTTTTTGGTACGATATATTTCTTCACATGCTATCCAAACAAAAAAAATGACAGATCAAATATTTTAGCAATTTCATTGCTTGCTCTTATTTTATTGTTCTCTTAAAACATTCTTGTCTACTTGGTCACATTTCAAACAATTAGCACTGTTCTGAAATAACCTGTTTAGTTATGGATGAGATTTGAGTCCAAGTGTGATAAACAAAGTGACTTGTATTTTAGCACATTCAAACTTAAAACCTCTTCTGCCTATAAATATTAACAAAACACATGATCATTTTTGTTAGAAAGACCAAGTATTTCTTAGTGTTCTGCACTTAATTTCTTTTAATCAGTGAATGCCAATGTCAGGAGCGAAACCAATAACAGACAAGTACTAAAGGCAAGGTGACTGAAACAATGCAATCACAGATTAATGCTGAATGAACACTGCTGTGTAGAATGTTTTTTTCATTCAACAGATTGCCTGGTGAAACTGACTGAACAAAGTTCTTAAACAGTTAGTGTATCCAGTCTATTTACCTCTGAGATAGGTGCAGTTATTTTTTTCATAAACAAGTAATATTCATCAATATCCTGCAGCAATTTTATATTTCTACCAATATTAACTAACAGAAACATAGAAAATGTTGCAGTTATGGTACAAAGAATATAAAAAGTTGAAGTTCTGTACTATATAACTCCATGTATGACTTATTTAATTCTTAAACATCAAGTGACAGAATGTGCTGTTTTAACAAGCATCACAGCATTTCAGTAAACAAAACAAATCTCAAAATAAAAATAGGTATATTAAATTTTTCGCACTGACCTGACTTTCTGATGGCATGTTGTAAACCTCAGAGTCAAGCAACATTGTGCAGGCACTAAATGGTACTGCTTGATTTGCTATAGTCCTTGCTGCTCGACAGTGTACTCGTAGAATTTCTTGTTCACATGAAACTACTAGCTTCTCCTAATAATTAAGAATAATAATTGTACTCAATATTATTTTAAACAAAACATGAATAACAATTTGTAAAGTAGTATCTGACGAGTAAGTAAATAAAATCAAGTTACAAAAAAAATGCAATTCACACATTTTACAAATTTATTGAATCTCCACAATTGATCATGAGCTTGATACATTATTTTCTTAAAATGAACTGCATTCTGATCTTTTTCCTATCTTGACCACCACACTTACATCCCAAAATTTTTTACGGTAATTTAAATCAAATATGTCACTAGACATCTCTTGGTGGTCTAGTGGTAAATGCATCAAATTGGTATGCTACTCATCGATAGGAAAGTTTCAATTTCACACTCTGTAGGAAGGTGCTCAAGTTTACAGTGAAGCACATTGATTTGGCAGGGGATACAGATCTCAACTCTGCATCTAATCTCATCTGATGCTTGCATTTGATGTCGGAAATGGAACACGATTTTATTTCCCACTAGTAAGGTCCTCCACCAAATTGAACATAAAGTTGCGAAAAAGGAAATAAACTGCACCTATCAGTCAGGCAGACTGTGCAAAGCAGAAGACAGAAAAGCATGAGACAAAGGAAGGACAACCCAAATGAAACAAAAAGGCAGGAGCAAAAAGGAGAGAAAAGAACAAACCTGCAACATTGATACCTTGTGTGAGCAGGCATATATAGGAACAGTGACTCACAAATAGCAAAGATGAGTATCAGTTCACCTGTTTTGATGTATTCACCTCTATATTTGCTAGGGAACTAGGAAAATGTTTCTGCTCTTCAAGTACGACCACTGGAATTCTTAGAGGCCAACTGGGCCTCAGTTTAATATATTATCCACCACAATACACCACTTCTTCAGTGATTTGCTGGGTTGTCCATTTAGAACATATTTAAGTCATGCAATGAAGCATCAACATATGACCTTTAGAGTTGAGACTGTGCTACCAACAGACAAAATGAGAGAATATGACACAGAAATAAAGTATAATAATGCCACATAGACTCCATACCAAAGAAAGCAATTACGATGTTTGCATAATAAAATTAATGCAATATTTCTTGCCCACTTGCATCACCGATTGTGGGTAAATATACTGAAACAAAAGCACGCTGCATTGTTACATCACATTACTAGTGCATTTTTGCCTGGTTATCAAAAAAAATGGTTACTAACAATAACAGGGTAATTGTTCAGCAATTAAGTATTTTTCTGATCATCTATCCATGTGTGTTGTGACAGAAAAAGGCAGTTTAAACTATGTTTCTGTTTTCAAGTATAGCACAAAGTCCAGGTATGTACTGATTAATTTATAACCAAGAACCTCATGATTTGTCACATGCTTGCAACTCTGATTCTACATGACAGAAGGAAAAACAACAACCACACTTCCAGAGAAAGTGATTTGGCGGTGGGGCAGCTAAATATTTAAGAAATCATTCTGAAATAAAAAGCTAGTCTCATTAATAGTAACCATGAAACTACCAGTCTCTCGTAAGAGCTCATCTAGTTCATTATGTTGGTTAGGCAAGGAAATCTGTTTACTTCACTCCAGATACACAATAATATGGATAACTCTTAAATGCCCTGACAAAGTAACCTTTGGAAAAAGTCAAAGGATAAAATTCAATTGACCAACCAACAACAACCACCTAGGTACTGGAAGAACAAAAGCACACACTACTCAACCAATCCTGCAAATTACTCCAGACTTTGGTCAAGAAAAAAAGTAGGTGGAGAGAGCAGTAATCAAGTGAATCTCCAGAAGAGTATAAAGGCATTAAGTATACTTAACAGGAAATCAGAAGGGCAAAAGGGGACATGAGATAGCTTTAGCAAATACAGTTGAGGAGAATCCTAAGAGATTCTACAATTACATTAAGGACAAAAGAGTAACTAGGAGAAATAGGGCACCTTAGAGATCAGCAAGCCTATGTGTGGACCTGCAGAAGATGGGGAAGAAACTAAACAAGTATTTTGCTTCAGTGTTTCTGTGGAGAAGGATATGGAAGCTAGGTAACGTGAGGAAATAAATAATGACAGTTTGAAAAATGTCCCTACTACAAAGGTGGTAGTGCTAGACATCCTAAAACCCATGAAGGTGGATAAATTCCCAGGATCTGATCAGGAGTACCCTAGAACTCTGTGGGAAACTAGGGAAGTGGGAAGTGATTGATGGCCCCTTGCTGAGATAGTTGTATCACTGACAGGTGAGGTGTTGGAAGACAGAAGGTTGGCTAATGCGGTGCCAATATTTAAGAAAGATGGTAAGGACAAGCCAGGGAACTATAGACTGATGAGCCTGACATCGGTGATGGGTAAGTTGGTAGAGGGGATCCAAAGAGACAGGATTTATTAGGGAAAGTCAAATGCCTGTATGTGGGAAATCATGTCTCACTATCTTAATTGAGTTCTTTGAAGATGTAACAAACTGGATTGAGCAATGCAGAGCAGTGGATGTAATCTATATGGACTTCAGTAAGGCATTTGACAAGGTTCCTCATGGTAGACTGGTTGGCAAGGTTAGATTACATGGAATGCAGGGAGAACTAGTCATTTGGATAAAGAGATGGCTTGGAGGTAGAAGACAGGGTGGTGGTGGAAAGTTGCTTTTCAGACCGGATGTCTGTGACCTGCAGTGTACCACAAGGATTGGTGCTGGGTCCACTGCTTTTTATCATTTAGATAAATGATTTGGATGTGAACATGGGAGTTACAGTAAGTAAGTTTGCAGATGACACTAAAATTGGTGTAGTGGGCAGCGAAGAAGGTTACAAGACCCTGATCAATTGGGGCAATGGGGTGAGGAGTGGCAGATGGAGTTTAATTTAGATAAATTTGAGGTGCTGCATTTTGCAAAGGCAAATCAGGACAGGACTTATACACTTAATGGTAAGGTCCCAGGGAATGCTGCTGAACAAAGAGACCTTGGAGTGCAGGTCAAGGCCACTTTTGGAATACTACTTTCAATTCTGGTCTCCCCGTTATTGGAAGGATGTAAAACTTGAAAGTGTTCAGAAAATATTTACAAGGATGTTGCCAGGGTTGGAGGGTTTGAGCTAAAGGGAGAGGCTGAATAGGCTGGGGCTATTTTCCCTGGTGTGTCAGAGGCTGAGGGGTGACCTTATAGAGGTTTATAAAATAATGATGGGCATGGTTAGGGTGGATAGCCAAGGCCTTTTCTCCAGGGTGGCAGAGTTCAAAACTAGAGGACATAGATTTAAGGTGAGAGGGGAAAGAGTTAAGATGGTGCATGTATGGAATGAACTACCAGAGGAAGTGGTGGAGGCTGTTACAACAACAACATTTAAAAGGCATCTGGAGGGGTATATGAATAGGAGGGGTTTGGAGAGATATGGGCCAAACGCTGGGAAACGCGACTAGATTATTTAGGATATCTGACCAGGACAACCACCTGATGAAGGAGCGGTGCTCCGAAAGCTAGTGCTTCCAATTAAACCTGTTGGACTATAACCTGGTGTTGTGTGATTTGTAACTTTGTACACCCCAGTCCAAAACCAGCATCTCCAAATCATGACTACGACCAAATCAGTTTTGTATCCATCTACTTGGATCTCCACAGATCCCATGGGACTGTAACGGTCTGCCATGAGGTACCTTATCAAATTCTTTACTAAAGTCGATGTAGAAGTCCACTGCACTTCCCTTATTAATCATTCTTGTCAACTCCTCAAAAAACTTAATCAAATTGGCAAGACAGCACCTTCCTGCACAAACCCATGCTACCTATCACTAACAAATGTGAATAAGTCCTGTCTCTCATTATCTTCTCCAACAATGTCCCCACCAGTGATGTCAGGCTCACGGGTCTATAATTTCATGGAGTGTCCGTTTCTGCTCTTAAAAGAAATGAACAACATTGGCCATTCTCAAATCCTACAGACTCTCGCCTGAGGCCAAAGAGGATGCAAAGATACCTGCTAAGGCCCCAGCTATTTCCTCCCTTGGCTCCCACAGTATCCTTTGATAGATCCCATCTAGTCCTGGAGACTTGTCTACCTTAATGTATTTCAACCCATCACTTCCTCCTTCATTATGTTGACCTGCCCAAGAATATTCATACACCTTTCCCTTTTCCGTAATAATTAACCTAAGGAAACACCCAAGCTCTGGAACAGACATTGGAGCTGGGACACCTTTGATTGCCCTCATTTTATCTTCAATGGTTATAATCTGATCTTGTCAACTCTAGCTCACGTAGGTCACTTGGGGTGGCTGGAACACAAAGTTTTCCCTCCTAAGGCATATCTTGGAGAAACATTAAGCACCATGTCCTAGTTCTCTCAAATATCTTGATTGGTCTTCCCACTTTTTAGCAATCATCCAGATAAATGACAACCTGGGGTCGACCTTGTAAATTATTCTCCATTGTCTACTGGAAAATGGCACAGGCTGATCATATCCCTAAAGGCAGTCTCGTATATTGGTACAAACCAATATGGGTATTAATTGTATCACCTAATTATAATTGTAGGTATGCATAGCTCATGTCAAGCTTTGTGAAGGATAGACCCACGCAATGTTTTACACGGGTTGGAGTCCAGAGTGAATTTTGGTAAAGACTGGGTCCTCAATCACGGAAACAGCCACACTGGTATCAATCTCCATCTGAACAGAGTGACCATTTAACCAGATGTTTATTTTGACTGTTTCCGATCTGGATATTGCTAAGTAATTTAACTGTTTCAAACCAGCTGTGGCTGGACTGTCCTGAATGCGCACTTTCCTAGATACCGGCCAGAGTTCTCTTACACAATTCAGACCAATGGGACTCTTTTGCTGTCTTTTGTCTGCATGCCAGTAGAAAATACAATGGCTTGCTGGCCTGGATCAGAGAAAATTTTAACTGTTTGGCTGAGGCTTGGGCTTTGTTTTGAGTTTTTGCTGTGGGTTGTTCAGGACATATTCCGAGCAAGGTTATGCCATTGTCTTCATCAAATGGTGTCCCCCAAGCTCAGTCAGCCTGGGTACCAACTTCCATTGGCATACCCTCTAACTCATATGCTCCACTTGCCACATTTTCTAATGACAAAGCCATTTGTACTGCCTGTTTGAAGTCCAGCTGGGCTTCAGCTAGTTGGCATTTTGACACAGTCATATCATTAATCCCACATACCAAACAGTCTCTCAATATCTCACTTAGGGCTAAATAAAAATCACATGTTGTAATATTCCTTAACTAAATCCATCAATTCTTAAAAGGTTTCTGTATCAGGTACCTCAGGGAAAGTTAAGCTTCTAAAAACCAAAAAAATGGTGGGTCCACAAGCAGTCAGGAGAATTACTTGTTGCTTTATATCTGCCCAATGTCATTTGCCCAGTAAAATAATACATTCTTTCCACACACTGGCCCAGCCTTCAAAGACAGGATCAAACACTCAAGGCTCCCAAATAGCGCACTATGTCAGAAATGCTTACCCAACTGAAAGGCGACTGTTATAAATTAATCTCTTCAGGGAAATGTTTTCTCTCATTGCCATTAAAATAACTCCATCAAGGCTGGTATCCCAGCATCATATCACTCTTTATTTACATGTGTACATGACACTGACCCAGCTAGCGCACAGTTGGCTCAGAGTGAGCAGATTCCCTGACACATCTGTTTGTATCTGTCAGTCAGGAATCCCTGATCGGACCAGGTTAACTGTCCCAATCAGGGAACCCATATTCAATATCCACCTGGCTGACTTCATTCCAATCATTCTAGAATGAATCTGTTTTCATTGTGCATTGATTACAGAAAAGTAAATGCAGTAATCAAGGAACTCCCAACTGTTTGGCAGCATTCAATCTGCTAGTTCTTTACGTGTATCAAATCTGTTTCCATCCAAACTTGCTTTTCAGGATTTAACTGACAATGATGTTGTTTTATCAGCACTGATTCCAGTACTAATACAAGTGCATCACATCAGATTTCCTTGAATATCTTGTGACCACATTAGACCTTTTTATTATTGTCCCTTTAAGTTGTCCCTGGGTGTCAAACTGCCCCAGTATTTCAGCATTGGATAGTCGGGTCGAATGAAATTCACTTCTACCGCATTACTTGTCCTCTACTACTCTTACCACCTCGTACACAACTGCTGTTTTTCAGATTTCTTCTCACATAACCAATTCTACCTGCAATATGGAGTATCTAATAGATGAAGTCACTTTGCTGCCCTCTGAAATATCTTGCATGCATCACTAAATTTTGCTTTCAGAGGTTCACCTGAAACAGGTCAATAACATTTACCTCTTGTCACTGGTTTGGAATGTTCCAGTGGTAGCAAGTTGGTTTGTCCACTTTTTTCATCGTTGCCGATGAAGTTGTAAATGCTGTGAATCACTTTGCGTGCTCACATCAAGTCTTTTTAGAAAAATTGACATGTAATGCAACATTGAGGATTCCTCTGTTTACCTTCAAAAAACTTTTCCTTTATCTATGTTAATGAATTACTAATCATATAACCAAAGATCAATAAAAATGGACTAAACCCAGTAAATTCATTTGCAGAATTTCTGGTAGCAAATAGCAAGAAATATTTGCAGTTATTCACAACAATAGGTCTTAATCATTGCTTTGAGAGGCTGCAGGAGTCTGTCCAAAGTTCCCTGTGTTTGGGAATGATGAACAGTGCACTTCACTTACTTATACCCAAGCTGATGTGCTTAAAAGTTTTAGACAAATTTAGAACGTTGATCTGACTTTATTTCATTTGGTTGTCCATAACAAGTAAAACAACTGAGTTAATTTTATCTATGACCTCAGCTATAATGGTACTTAAAAGAATAACTTCTGGATATTGGTTTGTTGTATCAATAACCCTTAAGGATATATTGGTGACCAGCTTTTATTTTCAGTAATGGCCCTACAAAACAGATATGGATATTAAAAGGTGCTAGTTATTTTTATTGTTGACATTTTCCCATGAATTGATGTGTATGGCATATTTTACAAAGCTTCACCATGTCCTTAAGTAGTCTTGGCTAGGAAAATTGCTTCTTTTTGGATGCTTGTATTTTTCGTATTCCTACAAATCCTGCCATAGGACTTTCACATGCGACCTGTGGAAAGCTCCTTACAATATCTGGGTGGTATCACTAATTGATGAACATTCGTCCATTCCTCATCTGCACAGCTTTGAGGGCATCTCGACATCTTCATTGGTACTTCACTGATCATATAACACTCCAGAATTCCTTCACTCTCAGGTTCAGTATGAGTTATGAACTTTAGGTTGAATTTCTGAGCCTCAATAAAAGAAAATATATAAATACTTGTTTTGAATTAATGTCATGCTTAAAGAAAGTTTCAGCTAGTCCATTATCTGCTCTTGGTACTACTTTGACCTCTGGTGACTTTGTTTAGCCATTGTTCTGGTCACCAGACAATGGAAATAAAAATACCTGGAACTTGTTGCGATAACTCTTCTGTTTCTTTAACCTCACTCACGACTTCCTGGGATGATAAGAAAAGTTACAACTTACATTGCAATCAAAACATTACCACGGAACAAGTCAACTCTGTACAGGGTTATTTCTGATCATCAACCACTACCACTGTTGTCGACATCAAATCACATTCTAAGCGAAAGAACAGGTAGGTACTGTTCCCTTATCTCTTTAATTAAAACTTTGCCTGTCAATACAATCTCTGGAGAAAAAAAAACTCTGTCCTCCTCCAGCAAAAGTGTATTAATTAATCTTGTTATAGATTTAGCTGTATCGTTTGGAATTCTATGACAACATTACGAATGTGGTGGACAATGGGGACCCAGATTTCCAAGATGCATTCGACAAGATGCCACAAAAAAGACTGCAGAGTAAGTTAAAGATGTGTGGCGTTACGGGCAATGTATTGGCATGGATAGAGGATTGGTTAAACAACAGGACGCAAACAGTGAGAATAAATGAGTGATGTTCTGATTGGCAGTGACTAGTGGTGTGCCTCAGGGATCAGTGTAGGGACCACAATTATTCACAATTTACATAGATGATTTGGATTTGGGGAACCACATGTAGTGTTTCAAAGCTGGCAGATGACACTAAGGTGAGTGGTAGAGCAAAGTGTGCAGAGGACTGTGAAACTTTGCCAAGGCTCAGAGATAGTTTGAGTGAGCAGCAGAGGTATGGCAGATGGAGTTTGATGTTAATAAATGTGAAGTAATCCTTATCAGTAGGTATAACAGTAAAAAGGACTATTAATCGAATGGTAAGAAATTGCTGTTGCACCATGCTGGTGTGCAGAGGGACCTGGGTGTCCTTATGTATGAATCACACAAGGTTGGTCTGTAGGTGTAACAGGTAATTAGGAAGGCAAATGGAATTTTGTCCTTCATTGTTAACGGGATTGAGTTTAAAAGCAGAGAGGTTATGTGGCAGCTGCATATGTTGGTGAGGCCACACCTGGAATATTGTGTGCAGCGTTGGTCTCCTTACTCGAGAAAGATTGTACTGGCACTAGAAGGGATACAGAGGAGGTTCACTAGGTTGAGGGGGTTGGTTCATAAGGAGAGACTGAATTGACTGGGATTATATTAATTGGAATTTACAAGAATGGTGGGGGGGGGGTGGGTTTATAGAAACATAGAAAATTCTGAATGGAATAGATAAGATAGAAGTGGAGAGGATGTTTCCACTGGTGGGTGGAACTAGGACAAGAGGGCACAGCCTCAAAATTAGGGGGAGTGGATTTAGGACTGAATTGAGAAGGAACTTCTTCACTCAGAGGGTTGTGGATGTATGGAATTGTCTGCCCAGTGAAGTGATTGAAGCTTCCTCAGTAAATGTTTTTAAAGCCAGGATAAATAATCTTTTGAACAGTGAAGAAATTAAGAGTTGTGGTGAGAGGGCAGGTAAGTGGAACTGAAGCGATGAAAAGATCAGTCATGATCTTATGGCAGAGTGTGCTTGAAGTGCCAGATGATCTACTTCTGCTCCTAGTTCTTATGTTATGATGCAAGAAAAAGGGGTTTTTGTTTCTTTTGACAGGAATCTTTTATATCGCTCAGCAATCTTATTAACCACTTCTGTACTCACAGGAGTTTCATGATTGGTCTCAAAATTTAAAGCTACAATTTGATCTGTAGTATTTCTCTTCCTAGTTCCTTTCTTGGACTCACTCTCATGAACCCCAAGTCGCCTGCCACACAGCTTCCAGTGTTATAAATTAAGGCATGATACTTTAGTGCAAAGGAAATATTTCGGCCGTCAATCTGTAACGTCATTCTCTGCAGGTTCCTTTATGATCAGGGTGTGGGTGGGTTAATTTTATGAATTAGATCAAAATTGCCAGACATTCCGCTGCAATTCCAGCAGTTGTGCTTCTCTGGTCTCCAACATGTTTTCATTGTTTCATGGTTATTATCATTAGTTTCTTGGTTTCAGATATTTATTGTATACGTTTTTTTTAAACATCATAATCCTTCAAAATCTTCTCTGACAGTGACGTCAATTTGCTCTGCATGGGTAATGTCCAGGTTTCCTTCAGGGACTTCTCTTGTTTTGCTATTTTCTCAAATCACAAATTACATTCTTTTCCTGAAATGTTGATAGGGTCAATAGAAATGTTTTGCTACTGTACTTCAGCTTTGACTACAGCTTTCCTCACCATCACTTTCTTCAGTATCTGATGTCTCTTTTTTAAACTGTATCAATTTAAGCGGTATTTCCTCTATTACCCTTTCCCCTTCCTCTTTCCATTGTTCTCTGCTTGGAATCTTTCATTCCAGCCTCTTAAATTTTCTTTCTTGTGACTTTTCCTCTCCCTTTCAGGCTCCACCTCTTTTTTTTAATGTCCAAGCTACTTTAACTGTAACTGAATTCTCATTAACTCAAGTGACATAGTACTTGGTTGTACCTAGTTCCTCTATATTTCAAGGGGCAGCACAAAGGCTCATTGGTTGGGGCGGCATGGTGGCTCAGCACCAGGGACATGGGTTTGATTCCAGCCTTGGGTGACTGTGTGGAGTTTGCACATTCCCCCATGTCTGCAAGGGTTTCCTCTGGGTGCTCCGAATTCTTCCCACAGTCCAAAGATGCGTAGGTCAGGTGAATGGACCATTCTAAATTGCCCATAGTGTCAGAGATGTGTAGCCTAGGTGTATTAGTCAGGGGAAATACTACGGTAGGTGAATGAGTCTGGGTGGGATACTCTTCGGACAGTTGGTGTGGACTTGTTAGGCCAATGGCTTGTTTCCACACCGGTAGGGATTCTATGATTTCTACTAACCCCAGATCATTTGCCAATATTTGAATGATCTTTGCCTTCTTGACTTTGGCAAGCAATTCCAGCACTAGTTCATTTGCCAATTCTATCGGTCTGGCTTTTGTTAATTCTTATAAATCTATCAGGTGCAGATCCGTTAACGACAAAATGGTTTTCTACTTTGAAATGCAATTTTATTTTACTGCAAGTGACCTAATACGTGTTGCTTTCCTTTACCAATTACCCTTATTCCACATTTCATCTTATGTTGCCCTCATTCCAAGAATCCCAAAGTATATTATGACTTAACTGGAAGTATCTGTTGATATCTGAACTCCACTGTCCACAAACCATCAGAAATGTGCAAAATACTTAATTAAACTATTGAAATGGTCAATTTGCTTTACTGACCGCTATTCAGAACAAAAATAATTCACACCAGTTGGAGCCATTAACAGAAAATAAGCATTAATTACAACACACTTAACAAATAACACAAAGAAAAAATTACTACTCCGCTGCTATGTGGCTTAAACAATACTTCCTTTAAAACTCTGAATACACACACATTCACAAATAAAACAGAAAAGACAGCTGGGTTGACACAAATGTTATGGGTAGAAAGATATAGACAGGGAACCAAAATCCGAAAATCAAAAGTCTATATCACAAGGATGGGTGAAAACGTCTCTCAACGTTCCTTTTGAATTTAGCAATGATGATGCACAGTTGGAGTAAAGTGACAGGAATTCTTCAATTCCAAAGTTGCATGAATTTTTATAGTTTATAATTTATCTTTTCAATCACACTAATAGAAAGATAGAGACAGGTTGTGTGCACCAGCCTGGAGGTTTCTAGCTGCTTTGCAATCACAGATCCATAGCAAACTGCAGTTCAATTAATGTTGAGAGTGTGTGTGCTGGAAAAGCACAGCAGGTCAGGCAGCATCCAAGGAGCAGGAGAATCTACATTTTGGGCCGAGGTCCTTCATTAGGGCTTATGCCCGAAACTTCGATTCTCTTGCTCCTCGGATGCTGCCTGACCTGCTGTGCGTTTCCAGCACCACACCCTCGACTCTGATCTCCAGCATCTGCAATCCTCACTTTCTCCTCCCTGCAGTTCAATTAACCTACAGATTGTCGTCAGGCAGTTTTTCCACAACTCAAAAGATTACTGCAGCCTCTCTGTCTCAAAGTATTCACATCATTCATTTGAAAAGTGATGTACTTTCACATAGTTAATAGTTGTAAAACTCTCCTTGTCTTTGAATTACACAGCAGTGTCCAACTTCCATTCCAGTTTATAGTCCATAAAGCAAAAAGTCCCTCATCAGTAAAACTTTGACACCCAAATCTTTAAGCTGTCTACAGACTGTTTTGAAGGCTCATACAGTAATTCTACAACATTATAATTAGAGCCATTTAAACAGAAAAATCCTTAGACTCCGGTTTCAATTAATTCAATTCAATCCATGTGATTCAAGAAATGGCTGAAGGCATTGTATTGAGGGCTGTAGGTCTTGGCAACGTCCCAGCTGTGGTACCGAAGATTCGGGTTGCAAGACCAGCTGTACTCTTGGACAAACCTTTCCAGTATGACTGCAGCAGTGGCCTCTTCCCAACAATGTAGAAAAGTGTTCTGTACATCATGTCCTCGAAAAGCAGGGCAAACTTAGTTTAGCCAATTTTTTTTAATCAGTCTACTTTTACTCCTAAAGCCATGGAAGATATCAGTGACAATGCTATCAGGCAGGAATAACCCTGAATACGTATGCTCAGTTTGGTCTTCACCAGGGCTATAACTCCAGGTATCATTTTATGCCTTTGTCCAAAATGGACAAAAAAGCTGAATTGAAGAGACAAACTAAGAATGAATGTTGTTGCTAGAAAGCAACGTTTGATAGATATGACATCAAGAAGCTCCAGTAAAACTGAAGTCACTGGTAATCAGTGGCAAAATTGTCCACTGGTTGGAGTCATAACGAACACAAAGATAGATAGTGAGGTGTTAAGAAGTCAATCCTCGCAAGCCTATGGCATCAATGAAGGGGCTCCCAAAGCAGAGCCCTTGCCTCAATCACCTTCTGCTGTTCAATCACCTAGTATTCATTATGTAAACGGCAAAAATGGGGATTGTTGTTCCCCAATGTTTGCAATATTCAGTAACATTCACAATTCTCAGATATGTATTCAGTCCATGACCATGCGAGCAACACTTCAGCTGGTAAATAACAAGTAACATGCCAATCACATAAATACTAGAAAATGAGCATCTCCAGCAAGAACAAAACTAACCATCATCTCTTGATGTTCAATAGCAATACCATCATTACTCCAAAAGAGAAAATGCTGGAAAATCTTAGCTGAGCTGAGCTTTGACAAAGGGTCAGTTAGACTCGAAATGTCAGCTCTTTTCTCTCCTTACAGATGCTGCCAGACCTGCTGAGATTTTCCAGCATTTTCTCTTTTGGTTTCAGATTCCAGCATCCGCAGTAATTTGCTTTTACCATCATTACCTCCCTCACTATCAACATTCTAAGGATTGTAATTGATCAGAAACTGAACTTGACAAGCAATTTAAACACAGACTACAAGACCAGATCAGAGGCTAGGAATTCTATGATGAATAACTCACCATCTGACATCCCAAAAGCCTGTCAAGCAACTAAAGGTCAAGATTGTGATACAACGCCCTCCACTTGTTTGGATGAGTGCAGATCCAACATCACTCACGAAGCTCAACACTATTCAGGGTAAAGCAGCCTGTTGACTGGCACTCCATCCAGAACCTTAAGCATTCAACCTTCCATAAATGACAGTAGGCAGGAGCAGCATTTTGCACAGACAAGATGCACTGTAGTGACCCATCAAGACTCCTTCTAAAAGCCATCTTTCAAACCCATGACCTTTACCAACAAGTCCAATGACAGTTTGCACGTGGAACCACTACCAGCACGTGCAATTTCCATCCAAGTCATACGCTTGGGCAGAAACCTGAACCTCCATCCATAACACGTTACTGACATATCTATACCACATGAACTGCAGTGGTTCAGGACAGGTCATCACTGCTTTAAAGGAATAGCAAATAAATGCAGGCATTTCTAGCAAAGCTCATACTTAAAGAATTTAAATTTTAATAAACCAAAAACCAGTCTGGTTGTATGTGTTGTTGAGAAGCAAAGTGGACACAACGACATGACCATTGAGAACCAAAGAGCAAATGTCTTGACTCCCCCATCTCTTTTGAACCTAGCTTTTTCCAGTCTTATTTTATCAGACAATACTTTTAATAGAAAGAAAATTCTGACACTACTTAAAATTTCCTGTGCAATATGGAATGCAAACAATCGAAGAACTATAGATAACTCTGGGATGTAACTTTGTTGCTTTTACTGGCATGACAATACAGGAGGAAAACTGAGGTCTAATGTACAAGAACAACTAGAAACCTAAGGTAGTATGTAACTTGAGACCATAAATGGAATCAAATGCTATGGAACTGCCATTTTTCATAAGTCTATTTTATGGACAGCTAAGATACTCCCCAATAAATAGGGGTAAACTGGAGGATCTACAACAACAGCAATAACTAAATCTGTTATTCACACACAAAAATCCTCAAATCTTAAAAGCAAATTAGAATTATCCTTTAACAACGTTTTACGGTTATTGAATGACAGAATCAAGAAAAATTCAGAAATAAATTTGTTAAAAGGAACATAATTTACCCGCTCAATGCTATGTTGAAGGCGTAGTTTGCCACGCACTGCTTCTTGATGCCTGAAAAGTTCCTTCAGTGGTTCACACAAAGATGGAGGTGGTGCAATCTATGAAATTGAAATGCAGTTTTTTAAAAGAGCAAATAGCTTTCACATGTTTAATCATTTAAATGAATATTTTTCAAGCAGTCAACAAATATTGCAAATTAGCCACAGATATACCTTTTTGTGTACTCTAGGTATGACTCTCACCATCAATTCAAATGTATCTTATTTATACTTCTGCAAAAAGATTTCAAATGTTTTTATCTAAATCAAAATCAAAATCATAAAAACATAAATGGTTGTTTGACACACATTTTTGGAAACTAACTTAAGCTAACCTTGAAAAGTCCTTCATTAAAAAAAAGCTAGTGAGTTCCTAGAATATTTAAAGTAGTAGTTTGTAATGAAATGTATTTTCTTTCTTTACACATGGAGATCGCTGGAAAGAACAGCATTTGTTGAATATTCATAACTGCCCTTGAACTGAGTGATTTGCTAGGTCAATTTTGACAGTCGTTAGAAGTGAACCACATTAATGTAGATTTGGAATTGCATATAGGTCAGACCAGATAAAGATCACAGATTTCTATCCTTAAAAGCACATTAGTGAATCATATACTTTATTTTCAACAATAATCAACAATAATTCCTGAAGATTAGTGTTTTTTTAAAAATTTCAGATATAATATATTAAATTTAAATTCAACCAGCTGCCATGGTGGAATCTGTGGGAGAACTTGGATTAGTAGTCCAATGTCACTGCCCCTCATATTATATATAAATTAATATAGACAACAGTCCAACGTAAAATCAAATGCAGTTTCAGTTTGGAAAAATGAATTACACTAACAAGTTATTGTAACTAATACATATTATTTTGAGAAATCGGATTTGAATTTTCACAGAAAAAGAAAGGTCAGAAGCCACCACTGAGGGCAGGGAGTGAAAGTAGACCTAAATTTGACAACTAAACACTATCCAGTGACTAAGATGTTTCTTTTTAAAATACATATGGAGTTGGGCGAGATTGTGATCATTCAGAACTGTGACACTGTCCATCCTTGAATGGTTAATTAATAATCATAAAATGGCTCACATTTGAAAATATATCATTTGGACAAGCCACCACACCATGGGATGGCACCTAGCAAAGAGAAAATTGAACAGAAAATATTTTGCAAATAGATCAAGGCTTCTACTTACCACTGGGATGTGGAGTTTGCTGAGAGGTTTTCCATCCAGCAAGTAAGAACCAGTATACGTGACATATTCAGCATAGCACTGAGGTGCTTGTGGGATAATACAGCACAAGATTTTACGCTTTTCTTCAATCTTTTTACGAATTTGAAGGTATTCAAAATAGGGATTTGATCGATCACTGTGGTATGGTTCAATCTCATCCAATTTAATTGCATCAACAATAGCTGCCAATGTTTGTTGGATTATTTCTCGGGTTTGCTGTGCTGATGGGTTGAGAATCATTGGTTGATGATTTGCACGAGGGATTTTTCGTTTGCGTGGATGTTGCACATGTGCGTCATCCTCATCCACAACTCGCCCTTTTGCTTTTCCTAATTGAGTTGGAGCAGTATCCTTCTCCATAGCAGTAGCATTATTTTGTTTGATTTGATTAGCCAACATTTGCGCTCGGTTCCTTGTCATTCGTTGAGGAACTTCTTCTGCTTTGGTTAGCTTCGCAGTCTCAATTACTGGTTTAACTGTCACCTCTGTAGCTTCAAGTACTTTGAAAACAGTGCCATTTGCCAAAGAACTCGGAGTAACATCCACAGCTTTGTCTTCAAATTCAGGACCTGATTCAGCATGCTGCACCGAAAGCAGCTGAATACTACTCTCCCCGATATCTTCAGCTTTTACAGAGGTCTTTTCTACTGTTATGTTACTGACACTATCCACAATTTTGTCATCTACTATTATTGGCTCCATCTTTAAAATCTCATTATTAGCTTCATGCTCTTCCACAGATGACAAAGGAGGATAATCTATAACTTCAGTACTCGCATTCACAGTTGCAGAATCATTAGTGTCAGGTGTTTTAGCAATTTCTTCAGATTCAGGCTCTGTCATTTCAACAAGTGGATCTTCTTTATCCTGTATTGGCAGCATTGGAAGTGAGAATGGCCCCAAATCAAGATCATCTATTGAATTTGGAAAAGAATCATTCCATAAAGGTTCTTCCTGGTCTTCAGAAGTAATATTCTGGTGTAGCTGTATGCATTTTTCTGATTTAATTGGTTCCTGCTGGTTTTCAACAGCTATCGTGTGCACTTCTGGAGTCACATTCCCAGTACATTTTTGAGGAAGTAGCTTGCAGGAATCAAGTGGTGAATCTGTTCTTCCAGGAGAAGAACAGATAGCACCATCTAAAGCTGGCGATTCTTCCATCTGATCCACACATGTCATATCACCTCTGTCTTCATCTTGCCCCAAATGAGGGGTTGATATTGGACACTGGACAGGTGATTCAGGAAAAGGGGATGAAATTGATGAAACTGATGGCATTTCTGCGGTATTCATAGTTTCTGAAGGACAAAGGTGTTTGGAGGGTTCAGCAAGAGATACTTGAGGTGGCCTCAGTTGCAACTCAGAACCCAGTGACCAATTCACTGAATGGTCCAATGAATTAGCCATAGGGCTCAGACTTAGCTGTTCAAATGTTCTGTGCGGAGAAGCTGGATAGCTTAGTTTACTCTGGACTGACTCAGTAGGAGCAAATGGGTCTCCAGATGTAGGCAGAAAACTGGCACTTAAAGCTGAATTAGGAGAAGTCAAGGGAGTATTTGTTTGCTGTTCCGAAGAATCCAATGGCAAACCAAAGTCGGTAACTAAGCTATCTAGAGATGGCTCTAGTTGATCATATTTATGTGATGGTGAAGGTTCTGTCTGCAAATGATTAAGTACACTTTCAGGCGAAGGGTTCAAATTTTCAGTAAATGACTTGACCACTCTAGAATGAGACTGTTCCAACTGTGGTGAGGAAATACCATACTCAGGGGAAATGTATGTTGGGGACAAGCCAGAGAACCTCTCAGACTGAACAATGGACTTCTCCTCCATTGGCTGAGGAATAGAAGCATCATAGTCTGCTGAGGCTGGCATACTCTGTTGCCTGTAGAATTTGTCAGAATTAATGTTAAATTCGTCTTCTACTGGCCTTCTGGCATCCATTGACAATGATCGATAGAGCCCAGGAACAGTGCTGGTTGGATTTGAATTCTCTTGAATGTTAGTGGGGGCATTTAGATATCTATCAAAAAAGGAAGGAGAACAAGCATTCATGGATATTGTGGAGATGGTCACTGAATTCTGGGACTCTATTCCTTCAAACAGATCGGTAAGATCTTCGTTCACACAGTTAGGTGTATGGGGTGCTGGCAGCAAGTCCTCATAGCCTGGACAAGAAACCACTGGAGTCAGTTTTGGAACACCTGTGGATCTATCTTGATCAGATCTTGGTGAAGCAGACAAATTCTCCTTCAACCCAGGACTAGGAAGCCAATCTTTCGCATCGGGACCAGAAACTGGCTGGGATTTTGTGTCTGGTGATGTAATTTGACTTTGTACTTGATCTTTAATTTTTTTGTCTCTTTGTTGAGACTCAGTTGAACTCTTTTTAGTTGGCAGATCAAAGTTTCTCCTACGTCCTTCTTCTGCATTTCGGAATTTTTCCCTTAACTTGGGATCACCTGATCTGTGCCTCAGCTTCTCTTTTAGTTTCATTCTTTCCTTATGTTTTTTGTGACGTTCTTCAATTTCTAGATCTTTCTGGCTTAGCATACGCTCAAAACTAGTCATCATTAGGTCTCCATCAACTAAAAGCTTCTCCTTAGGCCTGCTGTCCTTACGGGAAACTTCTTTTGATGGGTTTAATTTATCATTTTCACCGATTCTAAACTTAACAGATTCATTTTTATCCTTTTCTGCACCATCTTTGACTTTTTCTTTTTGTTTAATGTCATGATTTTTGAAACAGTCATCTTTTGCTTTCTCTTTGTTTCCATTTAACTCTCTAACTGTTGAAAGAGAGTCTTTAGTTCCAGGCTTTTGTTCTTCTTTTGAATGTTTGCAAATCATGGTTAATTCGCCATGTTTTTCCTTGTGCTTTTCTTTGTCATCTTTTGATTTGTCTTTGTGCTTCTCTTTCTTTTTCTTATCCTTATCCCTCTCCTTGATAGTGATCAAAACTTTCTCCGATTTTTTAGACAACTCCTTTTCAGACTCACCCTTGTCTTTTTTCTCATTTAACACAACATCCACACTTTTGTCAAGTTCATCTTCTTTCTCAAGTTTTAAAAAATGGCTTAGCAAATCACTATCAGACATTATGGGTTCTCTTTCAAATGTTGAACCTTCTCTTTTTCCAGCAGAGTCTCTGAATTCCTCAGACTTATCCCGTTTCTCTCTCTTTATTTTATCTTTCTCATGATTTTTCTTTGATGATGATGACGATGATGAATGCCTATTTCTCTCCTTTTCTTTACTCTTTTCATGTGTGTACAAAATGAAAAGAGAATCCTTCATTTTTTCTTCTCCAATATCATGATCAACATTTGCAATATCATTAAAACCACACGTTGCAGAATCATGTGTTCTTTCTGTGAAGCTGTCAGATGAAATTTCGCTGCTCTTGTCATTGGAATCCTCTTTCAATTCATTGAGAGTTGTGGTTTGCAGTTTTTCTGGGCATTTTTTTTCTTCTTCTATTGTATTTCCTTTTGAAAGCCTCTTTTCCTTCAATAAGAGTTCTTTGTCAATTTTATCCTTGCCTTTAGCTTTCAACTTTTCATCACAGGAGTGTCGCTTCTCTATCTTTTCAGGAAGCTTCAGCTTGAATTTCTTTTCTAGATTTGAAGTTGTTAACACTCTTTCCTTCTTTTCTTTAAATTTATCACCCAGTTCTTTATCCTTTTTTTCTCTCTGTCTTTCAGATAAACATTTTTCTCTCTTATCTTTCCCACTATCTGAAATTTTGTCCTTTTTCTTATCTTTCAGTTCTTTATCTTTATGCTTTTCTGCTGAATGTTTGTCAACTGAGCATCTTCTCTGTTTATCAGAGAGAAATGGCTCCCTCTCTGCCTTTGCCTCTTCCTTTTCAGGTTGAGTGTCACTTCTGCACATTTGATTACTTTCAAATTCACGATAATTTACCTCATCACCACTTTCATCTGTGAAGATGTCATTTGCTCTGCTATGCCAGCATTTTTCCTTTCCTATTTCCAGATCAGTTCCTTTTTGCTTATCTATTTTCTCTTTTTCCTTTCTTTCTGGAACATCTTTGTCTTTATCGTTATGTTTTTCCATTACATTTTTCTCTCTTTCTTTGTTCAGCTCTAACATTTTTCTGTCCTTGTCTCGGCTGAAAAGGTCTCGGTTCTTTTCTTTTTGTTCTCTTTTGTCTTTGAAACCACCCGGCTCTCTGTATAGTTTTTCTCGATCAGTATCTTTGTCTTTCAAGAATTTATCAATCAAGCTTTTCTCTATTTTTTCCTTTTCAATTTCCAATGAAAGTTTCTCCTTAGACTTGTCTTTATGTTTTTCCATTTTTATTCTGTCCTTCTTTTCAGGTCCCTCTTTTTTGTCTCTCTCTTTCCCTGAATAATGTCTCTCTCTTGCTTCGATTATTCTTCCAGTGAAATCACTTTCAGACTTCTCTTTGAAGAAACATTCACTCCCAAACTCTCTTGAATCACCTTTGGAGGCATCTTCTGGTTTTCCTTTAAGATCTTTCCTTTCCTTGCTATATTCAGATATGGTATCTTTCCGATCTTTAATATTTTCAAAAGTATCTTTATCTTTTCGGTCCTTAACACTTTCAGTGGAGTCTTTTCTCTTTTTATCTTTCTCCAGAGGACATCCTTGTCCTGACTTAAGTTTATCAGATTGGTCCTTTTTCTTCTCTGCATTTTTTTCTACATAATCTCTATCTTTCTTCCTTGTGTCTTTATCATGGCGTTTTTCATTTAGTTCACGCTTTTCCTTTAACTTCAATTCCTTTTTCCTTTCCTTACTTTCTTCCTTCATCGTTTCAACAACCAGTTTACCTACTGCACCATCTTTGTGTTCCTTTAAATCTTTGAATGGAATACTCCAATTATCTTCTTTTAAATCAGAGAAAGAAGAATCAGAGGATAAATCTGAAAACCAATTATCTTCATGATCAGACACACTGAACCTATCATCATCTACAAACTGATTTCTGATTTTCAGATCCTCATAGTCTGATTCCTCTTTGTGAGTCTTTTCCTTTTTTAGTTTTTCCTTGTCATCTTTAAGACCTTTATCTTTGTCTGATTTTTGATATTTCTCACCTTTTGCAAATTTGTCCTTTGCCTTTTTCTTTTTATCATCTTTGTGGATTTTAAGCTTTTCTTCTTTGGAATATTTTTCTCTATCTTTAAAAGATTTTTCTTTATTGACTTTAGACATTTTCTCTTTCTCCTCTTTTAGAGATTTGTTAACATCTTTAGTGGTATCTCTAATTTTCTTTGTTAGCTTTTCTTCTTTACAGGTTTTCCCTAAATCATCTTTAAGCAACCAGTCTTTTTCTTCAGATTTGACTTTAAAAAGTTTTTCTCTTTCTTCCTTCTTCAATTCTTCTTTGTCATGTTTAACTACTTCTGGACTTAAACATTTGTCCGCTCTTTGCTTAGATTCATCCATATTTAAACTCTCAGCTTTTGAAAATTTATCATACTCTGTCACAGTGCTCTGAGATTTTCCTTTCTCCTTGTCTTTTATTTTGTGCCTGTGCTTCATTTTATGCTTTTTAACAACTTTGCCCTTCTTATCAAATTTCCGAACTATTCCATCAGTGTTCAAAATCTTAAAGATATCATCAGTCACTTTCTTTTCTATAACATCTCCATCGATCAGATTTTTCTTTTTATGGACTTTCACCTCTTTTGATGGTTTAATAGACTCTAAACTTGAATCTTCTGAAGAATAATCCGATTCACTTGTGAGTCGCGTTCTCACAGACTCTGACAAAGAGCTCACATCAGACCACACTGGTGACATGTTTGATTTCCAACTATCAGTTCGCCAAGGTTTAGTATGTTGCTCTGCAAGACTGGGAATATGCTTTGATGACATATAGCTTGCTTGAGAGGAAGAGCAGGATGCAGGAAGTGAAGAGAACATTGTTGATTCTTTCAAGCTCATAAAAGACTCCTTCATGCTAATTCCACTCTGTATGGAACCTTTATCCTCCTCCTCACTTTCTGAGTCATCACTTTCTGTTGCAGATGAATTGAACAGATCTTCATCCTTACCCAATCTGACCTCCTTGTTTTTCACCTCTTTTTTCCATTTTTTTTTCACTTTAGTTTTCTCCTTTTGTTGCTTTTTAACCAGTGACTCTCTTTGTTTAGAGCTTGCATTCGGCAGACTAGCATGCACTAAAGGTCTGCTAAGAGGAGGAGAGAAGCGTATTAATCTATCTTCTTCATCTGAACTGTTGGTGTCAGATAATATACGTCGTGGAGTTTTCTTTGGTGTTAGAAGAGAATTTTTAGAATAGGTTTTTGTCTCTAGTTTAGAAATAGAAATGCAACTGTTTATTTTCATGTCCTTTCGATAATCTTTCTTCAGCAAATGTTTGTCATCAACAGGTGGTATTCTATCTTCCTCATCATCCTCATCAAATTCATACTCATCTTTGACTGGTGTTACTGTTTTAGAGGACTCTTGTCGCTTGATTTTGTGCCTTAGGCCCTTCTCAAATTCTGAGTCTGTATTATTACCATCAATTGAACTGGATGGTGCAACTGAGGGAGCATCTTCATCTTCTGAAGTTTCTACGTGACAATAAAGTACACATATATATAAGATACATACATAATTTTTCAAAACCACATTTTACAAAAGCTTTAGTAAAGGATGACACACCACCTTTGTTATATTGGTCTTGCTAAGGCTGGTCATAACATTTTAAGTCAATGCTTATTTTCAGAATAAAAATATTCAAAATGATTAACTTGAATAGTTTCTAACCATATTGGAGGACAGAGGAAGGTTGTCAACGGCAGGAATCATGCCAGATATGAAAATAACCCACAAAATCTTACTTGCTGCCCCTTCACCAGAACATGTACAATAAAATTACACAAATGAACAATCAGTTCAATAGCACCAATTATTCTGTCCAAAACAAAGAAACCATCAATAAATTTGATGGGGAATTGAGGCACAGGAAAGGTCAGAATGTGAAACTCACTGTAGCAAATAAAAATTGAGGCAATCACATGGTTGCATTTAAAAGAAAGTCAGATATTACAAGTCAGAATGGAATAGAAGAGTATTGATAAACTTAAATTGGATAGGTTAGGAGGATTTCTTGCAGGGGGCCAGCACAAGTAACAAACAAATGGCTTGTTTGAGGTTTAAAAAAATGTCAAAGCTGACACTTAGGAATAAATTGTCAGAATAATACCAACAATCTTTCAATTTATGATGGGGTAATTTACAGAAGAAATACAAGATTTGTTGTATTATTCAAAAACTAAAGCACTGATTTATCTGACAAAACCACTGTAACTGTTTCATTAGTCAATATCCAAGTTTAAATATTTGAGGACAGATACAATTAAAAAAAAACAGAACTGAATATTAAAGCCAATGTATCTTAAAATATCTAGAAATAATCATACTACAAGGAGAAACCATTCATACCATAGTTCCTTGACAAAGCTTTGAATTAGCAATCCAAACATTTTAGCTTATAGGCTTCTGTTCTGAACATATATACACACATACTTCTATACTGAAAAACTCCATATTATTGAACTCTTGTGCATTAGGTAAACCTCTGTATCAGTGCTCTATCAAAGCTTGAAACCATTTTTGTTTCAGTTTTCCTTAAATCAAAAAGGTTGAATCTATTTGAAACTGGAAATCTGTCATCTTTAATCTTGAATAAAGTTAGCTTAATAGTAGCTTCAAATCTTTTAACTGACATTATGAAGATGTTCATTTCAAATGCAATTTGCACTTACTTGACAAGAACAGTTGATTTACACAAACTGTAGAACCATGACAAATTACAATTAAATGACAGATAAGGAATTGCATCTGTTAACTTAGTTTCACCTGTTGAACTCTCATCACTGGAGCTGCAGGAAGCCTTTCCCAGTAATAGGTTCACCATGGTGGGAGAATTGGCAACTTTGAGCGGTGTCTCGCCTTTTCTGTTACTCTGATGAGGATTCCCTCCATATCTCAACAGCAGCTTCACGACCTGAATAAATCCCAATAGCATTAATGGGTCAACAGTATAACAATAACATTGCTCCAAGAATAGATATACATTCTCTCGTGAGGGTTAATGAGTAAATACTTAAGTGAAGAAAATGAGTTTTTAAAACTATATTTGGGCCAACTAACACTTAAACAACGCTGCATCAGAAAAGGCCATTATTAGAAACTCTACTGCAAAAAAGGTATGTTGTTGCCTTTCAGCTATTTGATTAAAGTTATGAAACTAGCACTGACTAACGTAAAAACCAAGCTTGACACTAACAGCTAGATAAACTTTCTAGCTACCATTTTAACATATTTTAATTTTTAAAAAAATAATTCATGGGATGTGGATGTTGCTAGCTAGGCCAGCATTTATTGGCCATCCTTACTTGTCCAGAAGGTAGTTGAGGGTCAAGCAAATTGCGGTGGATCTGGAGTCATATGTATGCCAGATTTCCTTCCCTAAAGGGCATTTGTAAACCTGATGGGTTTCTCCCCAACAATTCACAATGGTGTCGTGATCACCATTAAACTCTTAATTCTAGATTTTTTATTGAATTGAAATTTCACCATCTGCCATAGCAGAATAATACCACTGTGCAATTGCCTGTCCTATGTAAGTTAAAATATAAATAGAATACAAAAATATAAATTACAAAACATTTAAAAAATTTCTGCACTGTATTTTCCAAATGTGTGTTGTGGCCCAAGCAGCAATGAAAACCTGGATCAAAAATACCAACAGTACACATACAATAATATATTGGGAGGTGAGAACAATCTAGCAACATTACACGTGAACTGTCACCTCAACCTTCCTAGTGTGATGTAAGCTGTGATTTGTTTGCATATATATGTTGAATACTATTTCCTGCAAGCTTGTGCTTTGCTTTTGAGTCAGTAACCTGTGGGTTTCTGTGTGTCTGAATTTAATTAGTAATTTACAAGTATTCCTATAGCCATGGTAATTTTGTTTAAACAGTGTTTGAGGCCATATTTTTGAATGAATGGGTTCGCAATCATCAGTAATGGATTTTTTAGGAAATGAGCAAGGGAAATAACGGGACCTCAAGATGTGTTGGAGACTTTGAAAATGTTTATGCTAAAGGGAAACAACCACAACACAGAGACAGAGACTTATGGTTTCAGTTTTACTTAAGGTTTGGGCAGTCCTATCTAGTCCTTTGAATATGATGGTTGCGTATACCAGTGCTACTGAGAAGGGAAAGTTATATAATGAAATAGGTTACCTCAGAGGGATAAGTTTGTGTTAGTCCCAGACTAGATGTATTGGGTTTAAATACTGAAGAGGTTATTTAAAGCTGAGTTTATTTAATTTCAGATAGAAACATCTCCAGTATGAAGATATCTGCTGTCCTGTCTAAAAGTTGAAGTTATATGTGACTTAACCAAACTTATCGATACAGATTCTGATGTGAATATTATACAATGCTGTTTTGGGCACTGTACCAGGTATGTGTTTTATAAACCAAACGAAAATATGTTTTGTTTTCTTTTCAATTTGTAAAGTAGTGTTTTGGGATTGATGGCATTCTACTTTTACAGCGTAAAAATCTTTGAACGTGTATTATAATACATGGTTTGGTTTATTCTATTTTATCTTCATTTAGTTTGTTAATAAACTTCTGTTTTATTGTTAAAACAGAATCTGCAGCATTACATGCTTATGTTTCAGTGACAGACCACTTCATTAAAACGAAAACAAATTGAAATAAGATCAGAATAGGAGTTCAAATTTGTCTAGAAATGACTTGTCTGGTGATCATATCATATGAGATGATAACACTAACCTCAGATTTTTGGTGTTAGCTGACAAGTATTTCCTCAATCTTTCAGAACTGCACATCAGGAATTAATTGGAGAAGTACAAATACATGAATTTAGTACAATTTGCACTGAAACATAGCAATCCTCTTTCCAATTGTTAAAATGCAGCCACAAAGGTATCATATAATGTACTAATGAAGATGTTAGGTGTATTGGAAAATTTTCATCATGGATTTTGTCACAACAGCATATGCACCTTTGCTGCAAACATATGTTTTGAATTTCAAGATTAAATTAAGCGTATTTGATTAAGGAGAAGGCAATGCAACTGATCAATATATCATATGGTTTTACAGCAAAATCTATTCATATGGCTATCACAGCCAAGAAACTCTTGAAAATGATCGCACACTATTTGGACATTTTTGTCATCAAAACCATCACTGGTAATGGTATTGCCCTGATGTCCAGTAAGCTGTGCATGGTCAGGAAAGAGAGATCACAACCAGAGTGAGTCACATCCTGGAATAAGTATATTAGTTTGGGGAATGTGAAGGCAGCATGGAAATTTGGTGGAGAGAGGAACAGGTGCTTTTTGCTTGCCTTTTTGGTTCATGGTTTGGAAGGTTTTTTTTAGAAACATGATAAAATGAAGCCTATGATTGGGGCTTAGCACAGAAGAGTGGCATCTCAGGAAGACAAGTTGTTCTTTGGTTAATTGCTTCCAAATGGATGATAGCCTTCAATCTGAAAATAACCTAATAAAAGAAATATTTACAGATTATAAACTAAAAGACCAGTAGGAAATTTTAAATCACAAATCAAGAATCAAAATAGAGATATACTGTGATGTATTGTATCTGTATGACGTTGAGAGCCGGTGGAACCCACTGTGGTGCGTAGCAAGTATTGGCTGCTCAAGGAACGTCGGCTCAGGGTCGATTAGCTGAACTTCAAACACTGTGAAACATCAGCAACAGGGGGAGCTATCTGGATGCTGTGATTCAGGAGACAGTCAAACTTCGTAGATTAACTACCTCAAACTTGGCCAGTGGTCAGGGACAGGAGCATGAGATAATGAGGCACGTGCAGGGATCCAGGATCCAGGTAATGCTTAAAGAGACTCAGCCCTTGTGTTTGTTTAACAGGTTTGAGATTCTTGCTACCTGTGTGAAGGACAGCATGGCTATAGGAATGATGAGAAACTGATCATAGCACTGTGGTACAGGGTGCCATTCAAGGTGGGGGCGGGGGGAGAGAAGAAGAGGGGAAAAGAGAAATATAGTATGGTCAGGGGAACAGCTGCCGTTCTGTGGCCAACTGTTTTGGCTGCCTGCCGTTCAGGTTCAGGATATCTCATCTGGGCTGCAAAGGAACTCCAAGTGGGATGAGAAAGATCTAGGTCTTGTGGCCCATGTTGACACCAAAGATAGAAGTAGAAAGAGGAACAAGGTTCTGCTGAGAGAATATGAGCAGTGAAGGAACTAAATTAAAAAGCAGGACCAAAAAGGTCGCAATTTTTGAATTACTACCTGGAGCAGCAAGAGTATTGGAATAGGGTCAACAAGTTTAAAGATGTAAACATATGGTTCAAAGATTGTTGTGGGAGAAATAGGTTCGAATTCATGGGACATTGGCACCAGTAATGAGGAAGGTCGGAGCTGCTCTGAGAGTATAGAAAGGCTCAGGAATCTAACTTCAGGCACAGAAGATACAGAGACAAGTATGAGAAAGGGGGCGGTCAACGCAGAATTGAGGGTATTGTACTTAAATGCATGCACTATATGAAACAAGGTAAATGTGCTTGTCATGCAGATTGAAATTGGCTGGTATGATTTTGTGGGTGTCACAGAGACATGGCTGTAAGAAGATCAAGGTTAGGAACTAAATATCTTAGGATACACATTTTATCGAAAGGACAGGCAGATCGGCTGGAGGGTGGATGTGCCTTCTTAGTTAGACATTATTTAAATCAAAAGCAAGGAATGATAGAGTCGGAAGGTGTCAAATCAGTGTGGGTAGAGTCGTGTACAGGCTTTCTAGTAGTAGTCAGGTTGTGGAGCAGAAAGTAAATCAAGGGAAAGAAAAAGCATGTAAAAAAAGGCACTTTTCCAAATTACAGAGGCTGTTAGCCAAGTTCAGTATTCGAGGACGGCCTCAAGCAACATCTTGGGTTCATGTCACACCACAGGTGACCCCCACCATACTATACATTCTCACACACACTGAAACATGCACTGTCTCACACAAACACACTCACATGGACCCTCTCTCATACAAACACACTCATGCACGCACACACTCACATGCACTCTCTCAAATGTACCCACAAGCGTGTGCGTGCACATAAACACACCTCTATCCACACACATTCACACATATAAATCTATGGGATGAATTTGCATTTGCAGATTTATTCTATTTTGTTCAAAAAGCACACAATCTGTAGACACTCAGTGTGGCATTTTATAAATTGCTACTTTGGAAATAAATCCAGTCTGACTCCAGGTTAAGACACAAACAGACTTGAAACAAGCCTCATACCTAAATTGCATTGTCTGACTTGAGAAGTCACCTTTATACTCAAAGCCTGAAGTTAACTTGGCCAGTAACTTGAAAAGCAATTCTGGGATTAACATATTAAATCAATTGAAACCTGCATTTCCATTCTAACTGATTAAAGACTTAAATCTAGATGGCTATTGTTTAATACATTCATATAAGTTGTATGACCCTTTGATCTTTTACTTATAAATTCTGTATCCGATGTAGTCTCTCTCACTAGCTGCCTGAGAAAGGAGCATGACTCTGAAAACTTGCAATTTCAAATAAGCCTATTGGACTATAACCCGGGAGGATGAGGCAACCATCGCTGACAAGGGAAGTTAGTTAGTGTGAAGCCACAGGATTTGGAAGCCTTTAAAAACCAGTAGAGGATAATTTAAAAAAGTAATAATGGGAGAGAAGATGAAAGATGAGGGCATGTTAGTTATAATATAAAAGAAGATTTCAGGAGTTTTTGGTTTGATATCTAAACGGTAACAGATAGGCAAGCATGGATATTGGACTGCTGGACAATGAAGCTGGAGAAATAATAATGGTGAACAAAGAAATAGCAGAGGAATTGATTAGATAGTTTGCATCAATTTTCACAGTTCAAGATACCAGCAACATACTCGAACTTCAGGAGAATCAGGGGTAATGACAACACTATGGCTTTCAGAGGTGTATTTTGTCCATTTTTTTAAATGAAGAGAGGTTGAGACAGAGGTATTGAGCTATCACTTCCAAGCCAATAAACAGTGTGTGAGAGACCGTGGAATTTTGTTTTAAAAGTTAGAACAATAGAATCAGCATAAATGGGTGGAGTCAGACTTCCACAGAAACCAGGGTTTTAGTTTCGCTTTCAATGTTGATGTTTTGAAGTTGGTTATGGAAACTGCCATAGATCTCTCCCTTCTACCGCAAAACATTTGAATGCTCTCTCTGCCAGATTTCTCTCAATATCCTTTCCTTCTGGACTGAAGAAACATTGCATGTGAGACAATTTACTGCATTTGCCTTTACCAAGTGTGTGTTTATGGGATGGTAATGTACTGGAACAGCTGCTGTTTAGTAGTAAAGTAACCTATTATTCTATTAAGCTTTCCAATAAAGTTAAAGTTAATCCTCTTCCTTTGATTTGTATTTTTAACTGTAGTGTAAGACGAAAGTGCATTTTGCTTAAAGCCTTGTAGTGTGACCAACTGAATCACATTTAGAATGCAGCACCTGAAAGCTGTCTGTAAATAAGGGTGTAGGCTGTCTCCTTTATATATTTTGGGAGATTTGATCTGGTCCATAACAGGGGGCAGAGGTCGATGTAGTGGCCAATACTAAGGAGAGGGTGCTGGGGAAGGTGGACAAATCATCCAGACCAGAATTCTAGAGGAGATAGCTGAGATGACTGTAGAGGCATTAGCCATAGAGTCATACAGCATGGAAACAGTCCATACTGACCAGGTTTCCCAAACTAAGCTAGTCCTACTTGTCTGCATTTGGCCCATGTCCCTCTAAACCTTTCCTATTCATGTACCTGTCCAAACATCTTTTAAATGTTGTAACTGCACCTGCATCTACCACTTCCTCTGGCAGTTTATTCCACGTACAAACCACCCTCGGAAAAATTTGACCCTTGGGTGCCTTTTAAATCTTTCTCCTCTCACCTTAAACCTAAGCCTCTAGTTTTGGACTAGCCTACCTTAGGGAAAAGACCTTTGCAATTCACATATGTTTTTCTCCTCATAACTTTATAAACCTCAATAAAGTCATCCCTCAACCTTCTAAGCTCCAGTGAAAACAGTCCCACCTTATCCAGCCTCTCCTTATAATTCAAACCCTCCAGTCCTGGTAACATCCTTGTACATCTCTTCAGCACCCTTTCCAATTTAATAATAGCCTACCTATAGCAGGGTGACCACAACTATACACAGTACTCCAAAAACAGCCTAACCAATGTCCTGTTAAACCACAACATGGCATTCCAATTCCAGTACTCAAAAGCCAAAAAGAACTGCAGATGCTGGAAATCAAACAAAAACAGAAATTGCTGGAAAAGCTGAGTAGATCTGGCAGCATCTGTGGAGAGAATCAGAATTAATGTTTTGGGTCCAGTGACACTTCCTACAAACTCTGTTACTGCCAGGCCTGCTCAGCTTTGCCAGCAATTTCTGTTTTTGAACTGAATACTGAACTGAGGGCATTGTTGCTAAGTTTGCAGATGAGACACAGATATTTGGAGGACAGGTAATGTTGAGAGGGTGGAAGAGGTTGCAGAATGACGTGGGCAGGTGTGGAGAGTGAACAAAGAAGTGACATCCGGAACACAATGTAGAAAAGTGTGAGGTTATGTACTTCGGTAGAAAGAGTAGAGGCGTAGATTATTTTCTAAATGGGGAAAGGCTTTGCAAATCTGATGAACAAAGGGACTTGGGAGCCCTAGCTCAGACTTTCAAGTTTACCATGCAAGTTCAGTTGGCAGTGAGAAAGTAAAATGCAGTGTCAGTATTCATTTCAAGAGAGCTACAACATAACAGAGATATACTGCTGAGGTAGTATAAGGCTGTGGTCAGACCGTATTTGGAGTATCGAGAGCGGTTTTGGGCCCCGGATCTGAGAAAGGATGTCTTGACAAAGGGCTGCAGAGGAGGTATGCAGTGATGATGCCAGCGATGAAGTGCTCTCCGTCAGTACTGGATGGACTGGAGATCCACAGTCCTCACTTCATTGGATTGACATGTAACTCCAATTCCAGAGCAATATGGTTGACTCTCAATTCTCATAAAATGGCCTTGACAGCCAGTTAATTGGCAACTAGGGAGTAACAAATGCCAGCCTTCGCAGTGATGCTCATAAATCAGTTTTTTTTAAAAAACTCCATGGCCATCACATTCTGAATGGGACTTGAAGAGAGATATTCTGGACCAGAAATGGGATATACCAATGCACCCCCAAAAGACACCCTTTTGCAATTAGCCCTTAGATGACAGTTTCATTACACAATTGGGACTTAAAAGGTTTAGTATTAAAATGGGAAGGGATGGAAGAAGGTCCAGTAATTATGGTAATAGAAATTGTCAATGGGACAAGGCGTGAAATTAACTGTTTAACATGAAATAGAGAAAGGAAATTCCTAAGCACTAAACCTGTTCATCTTTATGAGATTCTTATTAACACACAGCTTTGATTATCTCGCCAAAGCTGCCAGTGATGTGAAAAAAAAAGATAAATTCTCACCTACTTGTTAGCCTAGGGAATATTGTGTATGTTTCTTTTCTAAAAATATTTTTTTGACAGAGACCAGCATGGTATATCACTGTTGGTGAATCTGTACTTAACTGAAAGACAGAAACGGAAGCACAAAAATAGGAACAGTGTTGAAACTGATTTTAAAATAGTTAATCAAAGAAATTGTAGTTTTCAATTTACTCAACAATTTGCTACATTCCATCTTTGCCCAATTGCATTCAGGTGTTAATAATCCATTCATTTAATCCACTGTACTAATTCTGAGGAAGTACAAGATTCGATCTTCAGCAAGAAAGAATGAAACACAAATTTATAAAATAGTTAAGAACTTATTTTTCATTCTCATCTATTTTAAAACAACCCATTGCTAATTTACAATTATTGTTTAGTAAAGGATATAATTCCTTTCCACAATTCTAAAATGATTTCCTCACTATTTTCTGAGCCATTCACTGTCATCTCCATGATGTGCCATGTTGACAAACTATACAAATCAACCGTACCACCAGATTAGGAGAATTAAAATTCCTACCAACAAACATCTTCAAATGCAAATTTTGTCATCAGAGATAAAAATCCAACATGACTGGATATTAACACAGACAACAATACTGACTTAGTCTTGCCTCTTAAATTGTTTGGGAGACCTTTTGGGCATGGGCGGGGTGGGGCAGGGCAGGGCCTTGGGAGGGGGGGGGGGGTGTCAAGTAATACATTTCCCCAAAGACTAAGGAGGTCACTTTAACTCAAGGACCCATTATTCCTGAAGATGGCTCAAGACAGAAAAGCTACATTAAGTTTAAATTGTCAATGTCACACTCAAGGGACAAACAACAATTTCAACGTCAGCCATATCAAGATAGTATACAAATTCAGGTTTTGGAAAAAATTATAGTGTAATGTGAGAAACCATGAGCTACAATCTCAGGAATAATATTATTGCTCCATTGTTACTATAGACAGGTGCCAGATGGTTCTCTTTTGATTTGTAATTTCTCTCTTAGTGCAAACAAATCATTTGTCATTTTTAAAGTAGCCAAATACTAGGGGAATTTAACAATTTCTCTATAATAACCTCATTTCCATTTACTAACAAGCACAATGTACATCATACTTTTCAGCTCCTCACTCAAATGTTAATACATTGAGTGACACTGTACTGGCTCAGTTTCCTAAAATGTGCAAATGTTTTTGATTCTTTGCTTGTTCTCCAGTTTTTCTAGGGTAAAGAAACTTCCCTTTAACCTCATTTGTTCTCAAAGACTTTGAATCCTGGAATATCATCACTTTGAACTCTTTTCTAGCATGAAATATCTGCGTTTATATTTACCCTATTCCTGCTTTGGATGAATCTCTCTTGCATTCTAACCAAACTCAAATTTCAGAAGTTATATTTTAATTGTCAGAGACAGTGCTGAAATAAAGACAAATTTTGTTGAACTTTTTTGTCTTGCAACTCTTCAGGACAATTTTCAAGAAAACCCCAAAAGTAGAAAAAAAACATACTGCATGAGAAGCGAGTGCAGATTGGTTAGCAGATGACCTCTAAATAATTGAGGCATTGCTCTCAAGAAAGCAGAGTTGATGATTCACTGTTATCTGCCAGGAATTGTTTCAATTACAAATATCGGTATAATGCCAGATAAACAGGATGTACGTTCCAAATAATCGGCAGATATCTAACCCATAATCCTTCAACTGTTCATAACAAGGTACGGATTGTACTCAACCAGCCTGAAATCTCTAAACTGGCAAGTGTCCAACATTGGATGTGATTCTACAATTGTAAAACCAATTACTGGACAATCCAAAGTGTGTAAGGAATTACAATAAAAAAACCAAGATGGTGGCAGTGTAGCAGTGCAGCTAGTGGGCTCCTCAGCCCAGGAGCCTTGAACTTGTCTACTCCATCTGCTTTCTACTCTTTCTTCTTTCTTTGCATTTTCTTAATGTTTCCATTCATTATCTTACCTTTTGAACTTATTCACCTGAAGGATTCTTCTCTTGATCCAGGCCCAGAGAAGAGGTGGCTTCAAGCCCTGCATGGCTGTCTCAGCCTGGCACGGTGGTCTTTCGATGTTATGGCCTCATCCCGGAGGAACGGTCTCAGCCTTGCGTAGCAGTGTCGTGATTTAGCAATCTTGTCCTGGCGTGAAGGTCTCTGCTTCTTTGGCCATGGCTTTGGGACGTGGTGATCTCATTCAGTCCCAGCATGGAAGACTCGTCCCAACATGGAGGCCTTGTATTCCAGCCTAAAGTGGCAGTTTCCCGGAGCAGAGGTCTCGGCTTGGCATGGCAGTCTCCTCCCCGCGTGAAGCTCTCGTAGGTATGGAGGTCTTTTTTGGCAGCAGCTTCCAGGAAATCCAGCATTTGTTATCTTAATCAATTTCGCCTGAACTGCAACTGATCTGAGATGAACTCTCATTTAATTTTTACTTTTTTCTTCTTATTGCTGACTTCTGTTGTTAATAAAAGGGCCATGGTATGACAACTTATAAAACTTTTCACTTTTTTGTAAAAACAAACGTGACAATAAATTGCTATTCTATGCTATTTAATAACACCCAATTTAGGACTATGAGTTAGGCTTGTAGTGTGACACACTTGTGTGTACTTAAAGATATATAGATACAAAGATCCCTGTTGCTTTTCAGAAAAGAAAATACATGCCTGTTTCAACTCAACAAAATAGGTGATACCTATTCTCTGGTCATTTCTTCTGGCAGAACACCCTAACCAGAGTCAACCTGCCTTGATTAAATTTATATAAAGACTGGCAGTTAACTATCAATCACCTTTAAATGGTGCATCCTCAAATGACAATGCTTCTACCAAAGTCTGCTCACCAGTGTTCTCTAATGAAATACAAATGCTGATTTTCTCATGTGTTTCAGTACAAAATCAAAAAACTTCAACAAAATGTGCCCTTTTTTCAGCACCATTGATATAAAAAAGCATGGATGTTTGGATCCAGTTGGATGGGTACAAGTAAAGCCACATTTGGAAGATCATGTGCGTTGTCAGTCTCTTAGTTTAAGGCAGAACATGATAGCATTAGAAATGATTTTGAGAAGGTTCACATGACCAATTTGTGGGATGGGGGGTATTATCTTTGAGGACATGTTGGACAGGTTCGGCCTGTATTCAATTGAGTTTAGAACTCATTCAAACATGTAAAATCCTGAGGGTTTTGATATGATAATTGACCAGGGGCATAATTTAAAAATATAAGACTTCATTTAAGACAGAAATGAGCACAATTTTTTTTTTTCCTCAGTCTTTACATCTGTTGAACTCTCTTGCCTGGAGACCAGTTGAGGCAGGGTGGTTGACTATCTTTAGAGCATAAATAGATAGATTATTGATTAACAGGGGATTCAATGATCATCTGGGGTAACTGGTAAAAGTGAAGTTGAGACCACAATCTGATTAGCCATGATCATGCTGAATGTTGAAATAGCTTAAAGGGGCCAAATGGCCTAACTCTGCTTCTAACTTGTATGTTTGTACATATGAAAATACTTTGGACATAACTTCTAAATGCTATGAGAAAAGCTGTCTATGCATTTTATGTCTGCAAGTAAGAACCCACGAGAATCATTCACAACCTGCAAACACTCCAAATTGTCTTAAAGCTAAATAAGAATTTTTTTGAAATGTAGTTATGTAACATTACAATATTAAAAAATGTAATAACATAATCAGAAAATCTGTTTCAGTGGTATTGGTTGACAAATAGTTATTAGTGAAGACACTGGGGAGATTTTCTTGTTCTTTTACATCCTTCTAAGGGAGCATATATGATGTTTATCCTAAATGTCATCTGAAAGGTGGCATCTTTCACAGTGCAGAATTCCCTCAGTACTGAACTGAATGTGATAGAACTACGTTTTTCAGGAGCAAGACATGAATTTGCAATTTTCTTACTTGGAGATAAATGCGCTCCATTGAGTCACAGCTGACAATGTTTTATTCTCCATTAATGTAATCCAAGAGTTGGCACTTTTATTATTGTTGTGAAATAATAAATGGAGAGATGTTTGGGGTCCTACAAAAACACCACTATGAATATCCCACAAATATCAAATTATAAAAACTATCAACCGGTTTCTACCTTGGGCGGCACAGTGGCGGGCACTGTTGTCTCACAGCACCAGGGTCCCAGGTTCAATTCCTTGGGCGACTGTCTGTGTGGAGTTTGCACATTCTCCCAGTGTCTGCGTGGGTTTCCTCCGGGTGCTCCGGTTTCCTCCCACCGTCCAAAGATGTGCGGGTCAGGTGAATAGGCCATGCTAAATTGCCCGTAGTGTTAGGTGTATTAGTCAGAGGGAAATCGGTGTGGGTGGGTTACTCTTCGGAGGGTCGGTGTGGACTTGTTGGGCTGAAAGGCCTGTTTCCATACTGTAGGGAATCTAATCTAATCTACCTTCTATTGCAGGATCAAGTGGTTGAGATATGCATAGTTTAGTAAATTTCAAGTGCAAAGATGAAGGAGCTCTTCGAGGGAAACACCACCTTTTCTAGAATTGTAATCACTGCACTCAGTACTCCATTATGAGCAACCAATATATTAAAGTCAATTCAAACAGCAAAGCTTTAAACACATGAATTATCAACTGAAACAGACCTTACGATGACCATTATTCGCTGCATCATGGAGAGGGGTGTCATCATCTAGGCCTTTTGTATTGACTTCAGCACCTGCTGCAAGAAGTTGCTTAGCAACATCATAGTAACCTCTGTTACATGCTTCATGGAGTGCAGTCCATCCTGAAAATATAATCAAAAGCAACATAAATATACCAATATTATTTGTTAATGCACATTTATGTATTTTTAACTTCTTAAAAAATAGTCCTCTCCAACCTCAATAAACAAGCAATATGAATAGATTAACCTCATACACTGATTTTTTTTAAAAAAGGCAACAGATGAGGAGAATAGCAGTTGAAAACATGCCTTAAATGTGTGGAAGCACAAGGTGCAAACTGAATGGTCAAATTGCAATTGTAATGAGAACCACTGCATTTTTAGGACAACTAAATACAGTTCTACACAAGCAAAACTCAAAGTAATGTCACCAGCTGACCACTGATAAAATGTTGTATTTGTCAAGCACAAACTACTTTTTTTGGAAGACAAGTATACAGAAGACTCAAAGAGCTCAACTATTCCAACTTTTGGGTACAGAACCGACAAATGGCAGCTGAGGGAAACAGAGCTTCTCATGGACATTTAGATAAAACTCCTGCAACAGCTACTGACTAAACTTGAGCTGCTTAGCTTGATTACATCAACTGTGATCTGTGGGTTTCAAGTGGCTGAGTTACATAGCATTTAGCCTTGTTAACACCAGACCAGTTTCTTTGATCAGCCTTGGGACCAGTCATTGGATCGGATCAAACCATGCTTGCAGAGCAGGATGCTCTTGGGTTGGGAATTCATGTATATAAGGACAGACTGGGCCAGCAAAGTTCTCTGCGGCTTGAAGCTTTTTGGAACAGAGGAAACAGCGTGATTTTAAGGATGGCTATGTAAACAGTGATAGATGATGTCAAACCAGGATCAGAGGGTATTTTGCCTCATTTCCAATCTCTTCAATTCACCATAAAAGTCTGATACAGATGTTTTTGGTGGACATTGACATATTTTGCTTTTATTATAGTATCTATACACTATTTCTCCATCTTTTTTCATTCTATTTAGCTGTCATTAGTGGCACTGCAGTATACTGCAGTGACATAGAGAATTACTTCATCAATGCCAAACCTATTTATTTATCAGTTATGCATAGCAATTGTACCACAGAAAATTTCTGCAAGTACAAAAATTATTTTAAAGAGTATTTTGAACTGACAATTTGACCCACAGGGTAGAAGGAAAACAGCCTTAACCTACTCCTTCACCTCCCCTTGCTTTGAAATATCTCTCAAAGCTGAATTGTTAGCGATGATTCAAAGCTCTAACAAAAGTTTTGTTTGCTGCAACCCAAGAGTTGAAAAAGAGAGAATTCTGAATGTCCCAAAAGAATTACCCCACCTCCAACTGTAGACTGATGACTTCAATAAGAAACTCCAATACCAACAGCAACTGGGTCGAAAGTGGTCCTTCTGAGTAAATCCTTTGCACAATCTGAGAACATTTTTTCTTCCCTGACTTTGACCAAGTTTTAAGATCTGACGGCCTTTCAGAATTTGGCTTTTATTTATGTGAGGGGGGTTGTGTGTGTTGTTTTTGCATTAGTGGGTAATTGGGTATTTTTACATTTTAAACTTTGTTTTCATAATCTTTGTCAGACCAAAGTTTTAGAAATAAAACAAACATTTTACCTTTTAAAGGAAGGAATCTAGCTGGCTTATTTCTTACAGCAAGTTATATATAAGGAAATTTCTAGGGGCGGTACAGTGGCTAGCACTGCTGCCTCACAGCGCCAGGGACCTGGATTCAATTCCAGCCTTGGGCCTCTGAATATGTGGAGCTTGCACATTCTCCCCGTGTCTGGATGGGTTTCCTCCAGGTTAGGCGAATTGGACATGATAAATTGCCCATAGTGTTCAGGGATATGTAGGTTAGGTGCATTAGTCAGGGGTAAATATAGAATAGGGTAGAGGAATGCATCTGGGTGAGTTACTCTTCGGAGGGTTGGTGTGGCCTTGTTGAGCCAAGGGGCCTGTTTCCACACTGTAGAGATTCTATGATTCTTTTTTATACATAAATTAAAATGATCAGGTTTCTTTCCTTTTAAATTCAAACTGCTATAACAAACTCAGGAGTGGAAATAATACAGGAGGTATTCATTCCTCCTGACCTGGTCCCAAAAGTCAGCTCAACAAACCACATCTGGCCTTTCATTAGGCACTTTCAAGTCCTCAGAGCTTAAACAATGAGTTCAACAATTTCATACTATAACCTCTGCCTGCATTTTAGGTTTGGCTTGTTTTATTGTTTCTGCTTTTGAACAAGAAATGTTCATTTTTCTGTCATTTATGCTTCCTCAAGACATATCTTTTGCATTTTCAGCTGGCAGTACTGACTTTCTTCACCTCGAATTCCCTATTTTCCATATCTCTCAAGTTCTCTCTTGTTCTTTTCTCACCATCCATGCATTTGCTACTTAAAATTTATTCCATCTCTAATAATAATCAGTTCTGTTCAACTGCATTACTCTCTCCATTGACAGGTGTGAAGTAATTAAAATATAGATTACTCCTATGAATGCTAATGTGCATTGTACAACATTTTATTTTCATATTATAAATGCAGTTCACTCACATTTTCTCTACATATTGTCTGACAATTCCCTCTAGCTAACAGAATTCAAGCATAGTTAAATTGTCAAATTAATTCCTGACAGTAATATTTGTCAATAGCTCATTTGATAAATTTATACTTAGCTCAAGCTGTCATGATATAGTGCTGTGGACACAGATTTGCTCCTTTTAGCATTGTTTCAATAAAATACAAGGGTCTATTAAAACACAGGAAAAACTCTGTACAAAATTCCAAACATTCAGCACTTTGAAGGCTCCTTTCAAACATACTTCCATCTTTTTGGCCCTTATTTACACTTATTTTTAAAACATGGCATGTTGCGGCTGGATACATGTTTAAAATCCACAACTCAATTTTGTACGTGTCCTGTATTCCATATAGTGATGGCGTTGCCCACAAACACCACCTTTAGCATTAAGAATGTCTCCTTCTCAGCTGATATCAAAAGAGGGAATTAAGAAGAAAATGTAAGGATTCTACACTTGTTCAAATCAAAACTAAATATTGGAGATCTGAAATAAAATCAGAGAATGCTGGAGAACCTCAGCAGATTCTGCAACATCTGTGAAGAAATAAAGAGTCCTGCTGATGGAATTTCTCTTTCTATCAGAGCCTTCAGACTTCCAAACACTTCCATCAATCAAATAGCAAATTGCTGCATTACAATTCAGTGCATAATTCTTTGCTAATACTAAGATTTCCAAATGAAACTGATGTTGCATCTGATAGTTACATTACCTGCAAAGTCTTTTACGTTTACATCTGCACCTTCAATAATAAGTTCTTTTATCCGCCGTGCATCTCCCCGGATGGCAGCTCTGTGAAGTCGTG
The DNA here is from genome assembly GCF_004010195.1 of Chiloscyllium plagiosum. Taxonomy (NCBI): domain Eukaryota; kingdom Metazoa; phylum Chordata; class Chondrichthyes; order Orectolobiformes; family Hemiscylliidae; genus Chiloscyllium; species Chiloscyllium plagiosum. The sequence goes on from NC_057726.1 coordinate 29,755,623, forward strand.
TCTCACCACGCTCGTTTCTTTTATTTACTTTGTCTTTGGTTTTGGAGGCAGAACTTGGTGTTCTCTTTTGTCCAAGAATCGACTGCGAGGGATGCTTTGGAGTACGATCTGTACAAAACATAACTATTTGATTATCTGTAAGCTAGCTATAATTAGGGGTTATCAACTCATTTTGATCCCTTGGACAAAGAAGAAAAATGTGGTTACCCAATTTAGTTATCTGGAAGCTTCTTCAATCTTTTGGACTGCATAATGAATTTTGCTTTTATAAATGCTTTGATGAGTTATATTTAAGCCTGATGCAACAAGTACAGAGCAACGAAATACACCATTGACCGCAACAAAATAGGGATTCTATTTCTGGGCTAACAATAGGAAGGCAGAGACTGAGCAATGACAACCATTTTGAAAGCAAGTAGGCAGTGCCAGAGCCGGAGGAAGGGCACGACAGCCAGGTGGAGCGAGGGTGCAAGCACGACATTCAAACAGTAATTTACTCATGGACAAACTCAACAAACAGACTATTTTCAATATATTCATGAGATATCTTTCTAAAGAACAGTACAAAGAGACTACAACTTCTTGAGTAAACAGCACAGATTAGCAGGTCCTGGATGTTCAAACTTTGAGTCATTGGACTGTCCAGTGTGGACATGACATTGTCAGACATCAAAATCCAGAAGGAGACAAGTACCCAAATTCTGTAGCAGCTGCTGAGTCACAAACCACTCGATCAGACAACACAAGAAAACATACAAGTACGAATGGAAATCATGGAATCAGCTGTATACTAGTTGGATAGAGAATGGAGATAATGATCTGACAAGGGATAATAGGATAAGACACAATGAGGTGCAATGACTGGGATGAATTAAAGACTAACCATGCAAGATGCAGAGAAAGCATGCAAAGTTTGAGTAGATTTTCCAAGTTTGAGAAAACAAGAGTTCGTGGCAAAGCAGCAGAGTGGTATATTGATTGGAATTGTGGACAGATTGGGAATCTACATTTTAAGCAGTAAAATTACTCCTTTACAAACTACCCAACCACCAGAATCCCCCAATATATTTTCCCAGCACCTCTGAGATAAAAGGAAGTATAGATTAGCACTGAAGTTATTTACCAATTTCAAGGTTAAATAAGTGATTGAAAAATGTCAAGAACATTGAGGTACTGCTCCTTGAATTTACTGTGAGCTTTTCTGGATTAATAGAGAAGACTAAAGAAAATTAGAAGGCAAGAAGGAGATCCAAAGTAACAGGGAGGGAGTTTAGGATCACATGTGTGAAGCATGGAGACGATCAGCAAAGTAATAGCCAGTCTGTGTTTTATCTGGACCAATAAAAAGAGGAGAAAGTGGGGACTGCAGATGCTGGGGATCAGAGCTTAAAAATGTGTTGCTGGAAAAGCGCAGCAGGTCAGGCAGCATCAAAGGAGAAGGAGAATCGACGTTTCGGGCATAAGCCCTTCTTCAGGAATGAGGAGGGTGTGCCAAGCAGGCTAAGATAAAAGGTAGGGAGGAGGGACTTGGGGGAGGGG
>NC_057726.1:29757435-29778120 GCF_004010195.1 Chiloscyllium plagiosum
CTTGGGGCGTTGGAGGGAAGTGAGGGGGGAGGTGTGGGCGCAAGTTTTGCATTTTTTGCGGTTGCAGGGAAAGGAGGTTGGGTTGGTGGGGGGTGTGGATCTGACAAGGGAGTTGCGGAGGGAGTGGTCTTTCCGGAACGCTGATAGAGGTGGGGAGGGAAATATATCCTTGGTGGTGGAGTCCGTTTGGAGGTGGCGGAAATGACGAAGGATGATCCGATGTATCTGGAGGTTGGTGGGGTGGTAGGTGAGGACCAGTGGGGTTCTGTCCTGGTGGCGATTGGAGGGACGGGGTTCAAGGGCGGAGGAGCGGGAAGTGGAGGAGATGTGGTGGAGAGCATCGTCAACCACATCTGAGGGGAAATTGTGATCTTTGAAGGAGGAGGCCATCTGGGTTGTTCGGTAATTGGAACTGGTCCTCCTGGGAGCAGATGCGGCGCAGGCGAAGGAATTGGGAATATGGGATGATGTTTTTACAGGGCGCAGGGTGGGAAGAGGTGTAATCTCGGTAGCTGTGGGAGTCAGTCGGTTTATAGTATACGTCCGTGTTGAATCAGTCGTCCGAGATAGAGATGGAGATGTCTAGGAACTTTTTTTTGATATCAAAAATTTTCCGCCTAGGAACCCTCCAACCACAAGGGATAAACGCAGATTTCTCCAGCTTCCTCATTTCCCCTCCCCCTACCTTTTCTCAGTCCCAACCCTCAGACTCAGCACCGTCTTCTTGACCTGCAATCTTCTTCCCGACCTCTCCGTCCCCACCCCCTCTATGGCCTATCATCCTCACCTTAACCTCCTTCCACCTATCGCATTCCCAACGCCCCTCCAAGTCCCTCCTCCCTACCTTTTATCTTAGCCTGCTTGGCACACCCTCCTCATTCCTGAAGAAGGGCTTATGCCCAAAATGTCGATTCTCCTTCTCCTTTGATGCTGCCTGACCTGCTGCGCTTTTCCAGCAACACATTTTTAAGTAATAAAAAGAGGAGACAATATAGTAAGCACTGAATGCAATATAGTATGTCAGACAGACAGCAATTAAATTACAGCCACACTTTGAAAGTGTCTTTGGGTCCATGAATATTGGTTTGGAGGGAGTTTATGGTATTTGCATCTACTGTATGAGGACAATGGTGAATTGTTTGTTACACCTGACATTTCAACTTTGCACTCTTGGATACTGCATCTTGCGGTGTATTCCACTACTATTTTCTTTCTGGTCAATTCTGGTATCTCCAGTACTTTGATATTGTGCATTGATGCGTCTATACAATTAAATTACTAGTAAATTAAGAATACTGTGTTCGCAAATAGAGTTCCTGTGGTTCTAAGATATTGAGGTGGCTTTTAAGTGTGTGACCACCATCTCTTGGCAATTTACATGGGACAAAGAGTAATGTTAAACTTAAGATGGGCACTACAAAAGAAGCAACTAGATAAAACATTGTGCTGCCACCCTCCACCACCCTTTTCAAACAAGTACTAAAAGGAAATGCAAACCTGGACTGTTTGTTGATTCTTCTGCCGTCATTTGCATCAGCAAAGCAACTTGTTGTCGTTCTGAAAGTGGACAGCCAGCTCTTATTCCTGCTCCAAACAATCCACACTTTCGGACTCCAGCCTCCTTCTTCACTCGTTTCCGCTCTGGACCTTGCTTTTCTGCAAGCAAAGTTGAAAAGGAAATAATTTTATTTGAGGGATGAGATGTTTATTGCTACAGAAAATATGCCAAAAGACCTCAAGCATACTTATTCTTCTGCAGTATTTAGATGTTTTCTGTCTTCTGACGGGAGTCACTTACCTTGAACTGTCCTTCACTTGTGGACATGAACACGAAGTGTTTCTATAGATTATTTGACCATGTTGAACAATACATCTGGGGCTTGTCCTTGATCCACATGTACATATTTCTTGCAGATCACGAACAGGGCAGCTATCAGTATTGTGAACAAGGCTGATTTTTAATTTCCTCTGTCCTTGCCAATTGTATGTGGTATTGGCTTACAAATAGTATTCTACAATATATTAAAGTTTGACTTACAAATGGTATTCTGCAAGATATTAAATATTACATAAGCAGTGATCCTTGGCTATCAAAAATTGAAGACAATTTTGGAATGTAAATTTCTAAAATCCAGATAAACGCCAGAATCTCATGATACAAAAATTTTGATTTAGTCATTATAAAATTGATTATGGAAACCATTACAAGCAAAACCAATAGCTTTCCACATCATAAAAAATTGTAAAAGTAATGTGTAATGTTATCACAGTGATGGATAACAATCTTGAAATTATATTGTAATGAAGACAGATGGGTTATTTCTCACCGTAGTCAATGGTGTACACCTAACAGTAAATGTATCAGCGGAGGTTGCCTTCTTCAATTCTCAGCTATATTTAGTTCTCTAATTCAAAATTCATCAACACTTGAAATATGAATAAAATTATTAGCAAATCTTTTGGTACCACATTTAGAGAATTATGACCATTGGTTTAGAGAGCAGTTAAGTACAAGTGTATGTTCTCAGTCCAAAAACCTAACCCTTTTGTAAAATCTGGGTGGTAGGTATTTACAGATAGAAAAAAAATACAGCAATTTGAAAATCAGGAAGTCGAGTTAGTTAAAGCATAGTGGTCTTGTTATTGTAAACAAGGAATGAGAGAGATAAAACTTAGATGCTGCAACACGATCACTGACAGAAAGCTCCACTAACACTAGTTTACATAGATTGCTCATGAGCGTGGGCATGAGGAATGAAAAATAAAATGTCCTGAATTGTATAACATTATTCCTCGAACCATTAAAGGCTAGATTCAATAAGAAATTAAGAATGAAATTCAACTCAGTGAATCAGTGCATAACAATAAGCCAGGAAATAAATGAACGCGTTAACAACACTGAACCTGTAGACACAATTTTAAATTCTCGAATGACAAGAGAGATTTTATTACTTGTCAAGTTTACACAGGGTGAACTGGCACTAAATTGCAATATAGTTTATTCAGTAAAAGGGGAAAGAATAAAACAAGATTGAATACATACTTGATATTTTTGTTTGAGATTAGGTGATTTTGTTTTCCTATTTATGTAGAATCAAAACTATATGCTACCAGCGCATTTTGAAAGAAAGACTGCACACATCTAAAGATGAATTTCCAATTGGGAATTAGCATATTGCAATCTGGTATCATGATCCTTAATTGTTTTTGCTGAACAGAGAAGAGTTCAATAGGCAAGGACGCGACCATGGATTTCAACACCAGCTTAATCCAGGAAAGGGGTCATGAAGGAGAGAACATCACTGACAAAATGTTTAACATTTAGCAATTCAAAATTACTTCATTTAAGAGAAAGCACATCAATTCGAAGGGTCTGTTTCCATGCTGTACATCTCTATGACTCTAAATAGAACTACAATAGCACCAGAAACAGGCTCTCATATGACGGCAAAATCAAGAGCATTTGAGTTTAGGTATACGCAGTAAACTTTCACGAAAGCTCACAATCACCATCAAGGATAATTAGGGATGAGCAGTAAATTCTGGCCAGGCAGGTGAAGCCAACATCCCCTCAGTAAATAGAGAAGATGAGGGATAATTATATCTAATTCTGATCACCAGTCAATATGCAAAACTAAAGAAATCATAACATCAGCTATAGAAATTCAATCTACAATGTAGATCAATGGAGTACATTGTTACCCACCACATCGTTTGATACTAAAAATAATTTATAAGAACCGATCTCATAATTATAGACGTGTGCAGCGTAGGGGGTTATAGGGCTCATCATATCTGTCCCTGATCTTTGAAGAACCAACCAACTAGTACAACAGCTTGGTAGTACTTTCATTTTTAAGTACATATCCAGTGCATTTAAAAACAATACTATATGTGCCTATCACTCTTTCACATAGTGGATTCCACAGCACAATCCTGTGCATTAAAAACTCTTTCCCTCTGATTATTTTGATAATAACCTCAGTCTGTTCCAATAGTCCCATACTCATGGAAAGCTTTTTCCTTACTTATTCCATCAAAATGCTGGATAATTGTTAAAATCTATTCATCCTGTGCTTTACTAAGAACAATCTAATTTCCACTACTCTCACCATAAATGCTACAAGTCCCTCATCCCTTGTACAATTTGTTCCAACCAAAGATGAATCAGCTCTCCTCTTTTAAATCTTCTTTGAGGCTCATAATAAATATTTACCTTTTATTTTCAAATGCATGCATATCACACTTCAATGAAAGTATCAAAATTTAGGTGTCAACACACTGTATTGGGTGAAAGGAGGAGGAATAACTTTCCTACTTGTTAACCAAAGAAAAGTAATTAAAACAAAATCAGAAACACATGCAATCACAAGGAACTGTCATGTCTCACTGGGGTAATTTGCTGGAAATCAAGCTCCATTATTTTTAATGGGTCACCAATGCAAATATTTCATTATCCACAGAACCTAATAGTCTAATTCAGGCTAAAAGAATACGCATACCATGCCTTTTCATTGATACAAAATAACTATTTATTGTAAACAAACTGTTTTTAACCAACAGCAAGAAAGTCACACGAATTGCTAGTAATTCACACAAACTTCAAACGTAACCATTTTCAACATTCCATACAAACAAGATAGACAAAAAAACAAATATAAAAGCAGTTTGAAAATACTAATTTAGATCACCAGTTGCTGAATTGCTTTCTTCCATTCCTTCCAGATTTTTGCTGATGAAATAAGGTTGTTTTCACACCGATGCTGGCTTTCATTGACTGGTTGAGAATTTGCTTTTTTCAGGGTCTCAGAAGGTGGCTTCCCTCTTTCTCCTTTCAACAGGGTAATTTGCAGAGAGCAGTTTACAGGAAAGTGAGCAAGAACAACTACTTTGAAATTTTCTGTCACTTCTCTACACAGCAGATAAGAGGGAGAGATTGAGGTGCTTCCACTTTACGGGCTAGAAGTTTCTACTCTATTGTCCACCTGCTCAGCTGTAACCATTTGCCCAATAACAAATATAAAGGTTCATTTTATAAAATCAACGTTTTGGAGATGTAATGACACCCCTTCTGAGCAGGTTCAGAATTTGGACATTCTAGCCCAAAGGGAGGGGCATAACCAGTGCACTTGAAGATTCCTAGGCCAAGTGGGTGTTACCATGTTGCGCCCATAACACTCAAGGAACTCTCCCTGGCAAAACATACAAATATACACAAAAGTACACAGGATCTCCAACCTGAGTGAAGAAAATTCTCATGTCAGTCCAAAATGGTCTCCTCTGCATTCTGAGACCATGACACCACGTTCCAGATCCCAGACAGGGAAAACATCATTCCTGCATCCAGTTTGTTAGCCTCATCAGAATATTCTCACTTATTCTTCTAAACTTCTGTAAATACAGAGGCAGTCAACCCAATAATGTTGACTCAAAGCTTTCAGGACCACACAAAAGTTTAATTAACCTCTATTTTTACCTTAGCCGGCAAGAGGTCCGAAGTCAACACCAGAATAAGTCAAGCTCTCAATTGATGGACTCTCATCGGACCTCTGCGGACAGCATAAAAGCAGTATAGCTTATGCCCTCATATCTCTCAACCCATACTTTTCATGAGTGATAAACAGATAAGCAGTGCAGTTAACAATATTCCATTGAATAGTAGAAGCAGCCCAAGCCCCAGCTGCAGTCTTCAGCTTGTGCAGACACAGACACACATTTTAAAATTTATGGCATATTGTTGCTTCAGCAAAACTTTTAACTATTGCCTCCTTTTGATCATTTCATAATCACACAGAACAATAGCAATTGGATATCAGTGGCCACAAGCATCTTAATAGGAGAATGCAGGCAATTACAGTAAGTACTATAATCCCAATATGTAACAACATGCACCCAATATTCCCAAGACTCCCAAACGGCCACAATCTTGTTCCACTATTGAACCCATGTATGTCATTACCTTGGATTTTCTGGCTTTCTTGGGTAATGTGCTTGGAGAAGTGGGTAGTATTAGTTGATTTGTCAGGAATAGAAGTACAACATTCCTTCCCTATAATAGTAGATGTCCCTCCTTTTTCTGCCAGGATAATGTCTAGGGCCATTCGATTTTTCTTTATACTACTTACAGTGTGGAAACAGGCCCTTCGGCCCAACAAGTCCACACCGACCCGCCGAAGTGCAACTCACCCAGACCCATTCCTACATTTACCCCTTCACCTAACACTATGGGCAATTTAGCATGGCCAATTCACCTAACCTGCACGTTTTTTGGACTTTTTTGGACTGTGGGAGAAAACCGGAGCACCCGGAGGAAACCCACGCAGACACGGGGAGAATGTGCAAACTCCACACAGTCAGTCGCCTGAGGCGGGAATTGAATCCGGGTCTCTGGCGCTGTGAGGCAGCAGTGCTAACCACTGTGCCACCGTGCCGCCCACGGATTTTGTAGGACTATCTGCCACATTGCAACCATTTCAACAGATAACTCAGTTACGTGCATTTGAGTATCAGTCAATGCCCTTGCTGTATTGTTAGCTAGTTCCTCTAGGGCAGCTGCTAAATTAATTATCTCTCTGAAAGTCCAGGCAATTCCATAAGGGGAAGGAGGATCATCCAGAACTATTCCCATTCAGTTACTGCCCTTCACTGTCGACCCCAATGAGGACATTCCTCAGAGTGACTTAAGATTTGTATATGAGGGACTAAATATGCTAAGTAACAACAACCCTTTTAAGGATGGTCCTGGGATTTAGTGGTTTTATATCCTTGCCTCCTTACTCTCCTGACAACCAGGTGTAGGGCCAGCTCCCGCACACCCAATAGGTTCCATTTAGAGGCCATGGAAGCAAAATACTTTGATTCTTTACACAGGAATTGTACCCCCACATCATGCCGCACACTGTGATCATTGCTACAGTAGCAGGTAGTATTCACCAAATCTTTAGGAATGGGGCACTATTAAGGCAGTCACTAACTTTTCAGGATCTGAGGGAGCTTTTCTTGAGGTCCACCCTTCAAAACAACATGGCTGACAATCAGTACTGTGTTGATTTCATGAACAGTTGACCGCACTACCATTGGTGGAAGCCGAAAAGGCTTTTATTTAAGTTATTTCATTGGCATTGAGGGGGACAGCAGACATGGGAATCATGGTTTTACCATGCTGGGGAATCTCAGCACATACCCAACACACGCCTTGCTCTACTTGTTTGGCATATGTATGATAGAGGGACAGAAAGGTGTTAGTCCGAAATCCTTCTGTCCTCAGAGTAAAACCTCCTAAGTCACAATTATCTATGGTTGTCCTTGCACATTCACACCCATAGGGGTAGTCAGCAACACCTGAAATGGTCCTTTCCACCTTGGTTCCAACTTTCCCTGGTCCCAGTTCTCAATCAGGACAAACTCTCCAGGTTCTACAGTACGGTAGTCTCCTTGAATCAGATTGGCACCCTCTCGATGGACTTGGCGTACCTGTGAATGTAAACTTTGGAGAGTTTTGGTTAACATGCAGATATTTTCCCACTTACTACCCCAGAGTGTGCATACCTAATCTTTCAGGAAGGGAAGATCGGACCACCCCGGGTCCCCATAGGATCTGCATGGGTTACCCATAGACAAACTCAGCGAGAGATAACCCTGTTTTACCTGAGGGGGGAGCTCTCATATGGAATAGCACCAAATGTATGACCTTCAACCAGTTCAGTTCTGTCTCCTGTGTTAACCTGGCCAACTTATTCTTTGGAGTACCGTTCGCTCATGCCACCATCCTGGCTGCCTATGGATGATAGGTGCAGTGGAGCTGTTGCTTTATAGCCAGCTCTTTGCAGATCTCCTTGTTTACTCTAGTTACAAAGGGTGGTCCATTATCCAAGCTGATCATTTCTGGAAGTCCATAATGTGGAATCATTTCCCTCAACAATATTTTTACCACTGTGGTAGCAATACTATCAGTTGTTGCTTCAATCCATCTACTAAATACATCCACTATTACTAAACAATGCTTTTAAAAATGTATTCGAGGTAATTCTATAAAATCTAATTGTGGACAAGCAAAAGGCCCATAGGGCAAGGGGGTGGTTCTGAACCACAGCACTCTCCCAACTCCTGTTTTTTTACAAATCAAACATACCTTAGCTCATTTCTCAGCTGCTTTCTGGAATTCCAGATTTGTAATAAAGTATTAAACATTCCCCCTTGTACAATTATGCACATAATCAACTAAGAGTGGTAGGAGCAAAGAAGAAACATAAACTTGTCCCACAGGAGTCAACCACAGCTTGATTTGAGGGTCAAGGTAGCACCCCATTTGAGTCCATAGTTGCTGCTCCTCAGCAGGAGCATCTCCCTGTAATTTCTGTATCTCACCCAGGCTTGGCATTCCTATCTTTATAATGTTTCTAACCAGGTTTTGCTGGGAACCCATTGGAACCAGAAGCACGGGGTGTAGGATAGTCTGCTTGGCAGCAACATCTTCTCACTCATGGCCTTTATCTACTGCGGGGACAATGCCGTAGGCATTTGAGTACAGGGAAAGATATAAAAGAGTCCTAAGGGGCAACTTTTTCATGCAGAGGGTGGTATGTGTATGGAATGAGCTGCCAGAGGAAGTGGTGGAAGCTGGTATAATTTCAACATTTAAGAGGCATTTGGATGGGTATATGAATAGGAAGGGTTTGGAGGGATATGGGCCAGGTGCTGGCAGGTGGGACTAGATTGGATCGGTAGGCATGGACGGGTTGGACCGAAGGGTCTGTTTCCATGCTGTACATCTCTATGATTCTACTGGGCAGTTTAAAAATACATATGGTGATATTAAGTTAATGTCACTTGTAGAAAAACAAACCTTGCTTCTACCACTGAACCGTTCCTATCTGTCCATCATTAACAATACCTAATGAGAGGAAATCACATTGGACATCCTCAAAAATTCCACAAAGGTATGCACACTATGATAATCATGAATAAAATGGCAATAAGACCTCCAAAGGTGACCATCCCAATTAAGGTTATTATTTACATTTCTATAAAGGGAATAATATCTCAAAACATATAAAAATATAACTGCAAGCTTTAACTCAGTGAGATGGTTGTAAATATTTGACTTAAATGTTGCAGTCACAATGATCATAAGTTCTGAAGAAGTGTCACTTGACCCGAAATGTTAACTCTGATTTTTCTCCACAAATGCAGAGACAGATCTGCTGAACTTTTCGAGCAATTTCTGTCATTGTTTTGTTTCTGATTTCCAACATTCACATTCCTTTCATATTTGTCATCGGTCTCACTAAAATACTATTATCAATTTCTGATGTTTGCAGACACTTAGTTAAACATGGAAATCCAGAAATTGATGTCAGTGATTTCTTGCTCCTCCACCGTAGTTCCTTTGAGATGCTTGCATCAGAATCCTCTGAATTCACTTAAATGGAAACCTATGCTATTAATCTCACTGCAAAAACCCTTTAAAAATTACACATTGTTGAATAAAGTGTAAACTGGACTTTTAATGGGTTACTTAAAATCATTACTACTGTACAACTACTCTCAACAACTATTAAATTAATTCAGGGTAATGTCAAATTTCATGATTTTTCAAAAATTATTTCAGTAATTTTTTTTAAAAAGTTTGATATTTAGGCTTAAATTCATAACCCCATGTTTCTGTTCCAACCTTGACTGACTTGTCTGTTAAATTTGGAAGAGAAGGAGAATCAGTGACTTTTATTTCCTGAAATGAAAAAAGAAGAGAAAACGCTGGAGAAAATCAGTAGTTCTGGCAGCACCTGTGAGAGTTAAAGAGAGCTAATGTTCTGAAGAAAAGTCAATTGGATTCAAAATATTAACTCTTTCTCTCTCCACAGATGCTTTGTCAGGTCTGTTGAATCTCACCAGCATTCACTGTATTCTGCTTCCACTTTTATTTCCTAGTTTGCTGTTTCAATGTGATTGCCTGCTTAGTCTAGTTGATGACATAATTGCTTCTGAATGTTGGAGATTTGCTTGAGCTGATATTGGAACAAAAGCATTACAAGAAAAAAGAAAAAAAGTCATTCTACACGATGATATTCCTTTTAGTCAGTATTCTTTGTAGTCAGCATCATATTTACTTGCTTTGCTGGCTACAAAAGCTGGATTAATGTGATATTGCAAATGGTAGAAAGCTTCTGTGCAAACAAAAGAATATAAATGAACTTTATTCCATCAAAGACTTGGCCAGAACAGTGATTTGTTAACAAAATTACTACAAACAATAAAACCGACATCTTGTCCAAATTGCAAATCACTAATTGGTTTGTGCCAAGTGAGAATATTGCTTTTAAACTTGCTTTGTCTGCAAATTTCAATTCTGATAGGATTGCATTTATAATACAGTAATTTACATGAATTATTCACATGTATCTACAATGCATTTTCTGCTGTTGATAGTTCTCATTTCGCTTTAATACAGCAAAGTTGTAAAATTAATATAGTTCATGACAATAAGCATAAACTATTACTTTGGCACCACTGAAAAATATATGTGATTATCATTGCATTTTCTTATGAAATAGTTATTTTTCTTCTTCAAACTCCTAAGTGAATCTGTTTAAGGTTCAAGAATTTCAATATTTCTCACAAAGGCTTCCTCTTTCTTGCTTCTTGTGCATATTATACAAGGTATTTTCTTTCCCTAAGTCATCAGACAGTTTGTAGTTTAACATGAAAGTGTTTCAGTCTGGTGCAAAATCCACCAAACATCAGTATATGCACAAAACCGTACTGGATAAACTGTTACAAAATAATTATCTTTCTTCCACGACTAGCAAGTTTGATTTTTGCTGGATTGTCAAGCGGTTTTTGTGATCACACTGTTGTATGGTTGTCCCACTTTCCAAAGAGAAGGATAAAACTACATAGTACTAAAATAAGTTTGTCCATTATAGCTGGACATCTACAGCAATTAAGCCTCAGGTAAAGGATCCAGTCAAGCTAAGAATGCTGAAAGAGGATTTTGTTTTGCAGACTGGGAAGAAACTAGGTACTTTAATCGGTCATCAGCTGATCAGGTTGGAGGATATTCACCAGCTACAAGGTTCAAATGGGAATATGTTGAAATTTGCACCATTTTCTTGGGTGGTTACAGTAGCAACAATAGTACAGACGCTCAACACTCACCAAAGTCAAATAGTTTAATTATTAGTTCCCAAGCAATAGTCAAACCAATATCAATGCCATCACAAATATCAATTGCTCACTATTAAGGATCAGATACAGGATTTTGCCCAACATTTTGGCAGTTAGATAATAAGGTTTCCATTCTACAGTAGATCAAGTAAAGTCACCATGGTCCAACTGAACCATAGGCTATTCTCTCGTGAAACTGAGGGGAGTGTGATCATATGGAAAAAGATACGATTGCAGAGCAAAATGAGAAGTGGGAAGAACTAAAATAGGAAAGATGTTGTGAATTAGGTTATATTGGCATTGACACTGAAGTTGCTTGAGCTGCCTAATTTTTTAAAAAGTCTGATTTCCAGCCTTGTGTACTTAATGCAAGATTATGATTTGCAGTGCATTAAATGTTATTATCTTTAAAAAATGATACTACTGAAGCATTTGATAAAACTTACATATAAAACAGGTTGAAAAATCCTGTTTTCAGGTTTCCACTCGAACCAATGTATTGACAGTCTTTGTTAATTTTAGTAGCTAAATGTAGCAAACGAGGCAAATTTACAGTACAGAAAACATTGTAGATATTTTCTAAACTACCTGTTTTGAGATGTTATTGCACACTGCTGGAGCAGATAGGACTTCAACCTGAGCTGCCCAGTCCAGGAATAGGGAAGCGAAAGTGCCACAAGACAGAATTCTATCTGCACCAGAAGCATCATGAGCAACACATATATAGCAAGGAATCGTTAGCTCAGTTGGTTGGATGGCTGGATTGCAGTCTAACCTGAACAACATGGGCTCAATTCCCACATTAGCTGAGGGTACCATTGCGGAACCTCCTTCTCAACCTCCCCCCTCACCTGACAAGTGCACTTTTTTCCCCCCACTTTTCATTTGGTACCTTATAAAATGTTTTATTTAGAATTTATAAAAACCACATTTGTTGCACTTTTTTTCATCTATCTTCTCACATTCAAAGACTTTAACACAGTTGGTCAAGTATGATGTCTTTCAGAATCTGTTCTGACTGATCATGATTAGCAACCTTTCATTTATATTGATTTTTATTTTAAGTATTTACTAACTTTATTCTTGATTATAGATTCTAGGAGTTTAACAATAAGTGGAATGAGTCACCATGTCTAAAAACTTTTCTCATCTATCCTGGAGTTCAGTTTTAAAGAGGGTTATAATGTTTGCACATTTTCATTCATCTGAGCTATAGTCCTTTCCATGAGAATTAGGAAAACTATAGTCCAAAAATGTCCAGTTTCATTGACTCCAAGATTGTTTCATGTCTGATTTGCTGACCAAAGTCTGAAGAAGTTATTTAATTCCATTTCATTAACCAGTTGCCTCCACCATCTGTTCTCTCATGTTTAGTAAATTTGTCCAGCTTCTCTATGAAAACTAAATAACTAGTTATCTCTTGGTAGTCTAATCTTGACTATCTTATTAACACAATTTGCCAATACACAAGGTCTTTTTATTATCCTGTATTGGAAGATGTTTCTTGCCCTTTTGCTTCTCTCATCACTAAATATGGTTTAAAACTTGATTGAATGGACCTTTTCATCAATGAAACATCAGCTCTTCAAACATTTTTTCATTCATATGTGTTTTGAATCCTAACCTTCCATCTTTCGATTAAATGTAGTGAGGTCAGAAATATAGTTTTCAAGGATGCAAGAGTTCACTGGCAAGCAGGAAGGTGGTTTGAAGTGTGTCTACTTCAACGCCAGGAGCATCGGAATAAGGTGGATGAAATTGCAGCGTGGATTGGTACCTGGGACTTTTATGTTGTGGCCATTTCCGAGACATGGATAGAGCAGGGACAGGAACTATTGTTGCAGGTACCGGGATTTAGATGTTTTAGTAAGAACAAAGAAGATGGTAAAAAGGGGGGGGGGGGGGGGGGGAGGGGTGTGGCATTGTTAATCAAGGACAGTATTACAGTAGTAGAAAGAATGTTTGAAGACACTTGTACTGAGGTAGTATGGGATGAGGTTAGAAACAGGAAAAGAAAGGTCACCCTGTTGGGAGTTTTCTATAGGCCTCCAAATAGTTCCAGAGATGTAGAGGATAGCCAAAATAATTCTGGAGAGGAACAAGTGTAACAGGGTAGTTGTTATGGGGTACTTTAATTTTCCAAATATTGACTGGAAATACGATAGCTTCAGTATTTCAGATGGGTCAATTTTTGTCCAATGTGTCAGGATGGTTTCCTGACACAGTATGTAGACAAGCCAACAAGGGGCAAGGCCATATTGGATTTGGTACTGGATAATGAACCCGGCCTGGTGTCAGATTTGGAGATATGCGAGCACTTTAGTGATAGTGACCACAATTCAGTTATGTTTACTTTAGCGGTGGAAAGTGATACGTATATAATGCAGGGCAAGAGTTATTGCTGGGGAAAGGCAATTACGATGTGATTAGGCAAGATTTAGGTTGCAGGATGGGGAAGGAAACAGCAGGGGATGGGCACAATTGAAATGTGGAGCTTATTTAAAGAACAGCTACTGCATGTCGTCAATAAGTATGTACCTGTCAGGCAGGGAGGAAGTGGTCAAGCGAGGGAGCCGTGGTTTACTAAAGAAGTTGACTCTCTTGTCAAGAGGAAGAAGGCAGTTTATGTTAGGATGTAACGTGAAAGCTCAGTTAGGGCGCATGGGAGTTACAAATTAGCCAGGAAAGACCTAAAGAGAGAACTAAGAGTCAGGAGAGGACATGAGAAGTCTTTGGTAGGTAGGATCATGGAAAACCCTAAATCTTTCCATAGGTATATCAGGAGTAAAAGAATGACGAGACAAAGATTAGGGCCAATCAAGGATAGTAGTGACAAGTTGTGCGTGGAGTCCAAACAGATAACGGAAGCGCTAAATGAATATTTTTCGTCAGTATTCACACTGGAAAAAGACAACGTTGTTGAGGAGAATACTGAGATACAGCTTCTCGACTAGACAGAATTGACATTCGCGAGGGGGAGGTGGTAAATTTGCAGATGACACTAAGGTCAGTGGAATTGTGGATAGTGCTGAAGGATGTTGCAGGTTACAGAGGGACAAATATAAGCTGCAGAGCTGGGCTGAGAGGTGGCAAATGGAGTTTAATGTGGAAAAGTGTGAGGTGATTCACTTCGAAGGAGCAACAGGGATAAAGAATACTATGGTAATGGTAAGATTCTTGACAAGTGTAGATGAGCAGAGAGATCTCGGTGTCCATTTACATAGATTCCTGAAAGTTACCACCCAGGTTACTAGGGCTGTTAAGGTGAGATACGGTGTGTTAGCTTTTATTGGTAGAAGGATTGAGTTTCGGAGCCACAAGATCATGCTGCAGCTGTACAAAACTCTGGTGCAGCCGCACTTGGAGTACTGCGTGCAGTTCTGGTCACCGCATCATAGGAAGGATGTGGAAACTTTGGAAAGGGTTCAGAGGTGATTTACTAGGATGTTGCCTGGTATGGAGGGAAAGTCTTATGAGCAAAGGCTGAGGGACTTGAGGCTGTTTTCATTAGAGAGAAAGAGGTTGAGGGGTGACACAATTGAGTAATAAGATAATCAGAGGGTTAGATAAGGTGAACAGTGAGAGCCTTTTTCCTCCAATGGTGATGGCTAGCACGAGGGGACATAGCTTTAATTTGAGGGACGTCAGCGGTAGTTTCTTTACTCAGAGTAGTAGGGGCATGGAATGCCCTACCTGCAACAGCAGTTGACTTGCCAACTTAAAGGACATTTAAATGGTCATTGCATAGACCTATGGATAAAAATGGAATAGAGTAGGATAGATGGGCTTCAGATTTATGCCACAGGTCAGTGCAACATCGAGGTCCAAAGGGCCTGTACTGCGCTGTAATGTTCTATGTTCTATAAATATTTTCCCAATGCCGATCTACAGTTCTATTTGCTCCTTCTTCTTTCATTCACTTAATTTGACAAAGATCCATTTCGCCTATTTGTAATGGACTCAGCAGTAACATATCTCTGTCCTTTTCATCTTATTGTCCATAAAAGGAATGTGTTGTTCATCCCACCTTTTGACATATGGACTTCAAAATGTGAGTTGTCGAGTTTGATTACTTGTACCTTATGCAATACTTGTGGGCATGTTAGCCAAGCTGGGAAGTTGATTTGCAGATGTTTTGTGCCCTTTCTCTGTGATATCCTCAGTGCTTTGAAACCTGTAAAGCACTGCTATACCGACTCTTCTGGAATTTGCTTACTTTTGTTCCTGCTGCTTCTTGTTCCCCATTCCGGTTATTCGCTGCAATTGTCGGTACACTGGGTCTAGGTCAATGTGTTTATTGATGGAGTCCATGGATAAGCGCCATGCCTCTAGAAATTCTCTGGCTGTCCTTTGTTTAGCTTGTCTTCTTCTTCTTGTTTTGTCCCAATTGAATTTGAGGTCCTTGTCATCTGTGTGTATGGCTACCAGGGACAGTGGCTAGTTGGTGTGCATGGATGCTGATTGCTGGCTGTCTGCCTGTTTGTCCTATATAGTGTTTCATGTAGTTTTTGCATGGGATCTCGTAAACTATGTTTGTATTGCACATGATGGGTATCAGATAGTTGCACTTTATAGTTCAACTATAAACTTATATGAGGATTGAGAGGGAACAAAGGATCAAAGAGGACTCTAACGTACATTCAAGGAGTCCAATTAACATCTGTACATTATCAAAATGAATATTTAATCCATTATAGTCCATACATTTCAAACTGAAGAAATCCTATGCAGCATACTTACATTTATATAGCCGATCTAAAATACATTGAATGCTTTGTGATGCAACTTTACTTCTATGGTTCGTGTAGTCAAGCACAAAATTGTCAATTAATTATTATGATGTGGAAGTGCCGGTGTTGGACTGGGGTGGACAAAGTTAAACTACCTAATGAAGGAGCAGCGGTCCAAAAACTAGTACTTTCAAATAAACCTTTTGGACTGTAACCTGATATTGTGAGATTTTTAACAATGAATTATTAAATTTTTGCGGTAATCAAATCCCAAGTAGTATACAAAAAAGCTGTATGTTACAAATCTTGATTGATTCGAAATTGGGATATAGAAAAATGGAAATATATCTTGCACTCTATTCCTGGACATAATCTGCCTCAATGTTCCAATAAAATGAAAATCCCTCATACTCATTATCATCAGTTTGCATCTGTGCAACGAGGAAATGAAAAGTTAAACTATTACCAAAGTGAACTTAAAGTTGAACCTAAAATTATATTACCAATGGATCTGAGACACAAAAAAGGAAAGTTATTCTGAATTCTGATCTAAGCCAATTATCCAGAATAGCTGCATCATGCATTTCAAAAAGTCAACAATACATTGAAAAGAGAAATCATGCAACATTATAGACTTTCTATTCTTGATGAAATAGCTAATCAATGTAAATCCTAGAGTTCAATTGTCTGTAGACACACTGGACATTTTGGTAGCAGGATCATCACAGATTTCAACTACCAAATTTTAAAACACAGACAAGTCATTAGGACTATTGAGGCTTCAACATTTTTAATGACTCACTTTAAAACTAAACATGAGCAACTTTAATTGCCTCTTTCTTACCTGAGCATTTCCTTCCCAATGCAGCCTGCAAAAACCTGTTGGAGAAAGTATACACTGAGGAACAGAGTAGACACTCCAATCACAACAGGGAGCAAACTGCACTGTAAACCAAGCAGAAAGCTAGATTTCATTGCAGAAAAAGCATCTGCAGTTTCAAAGATAAACCTCTTAAAATATTCTCTGGACAACAAGCATAAAAACATGCAGGTCTCATGTCACCACTATCATATATTAAAAATTTAGAACACAGTTTACTATAACGTCACCTCCAAATTTATCTCATTAAACCCATATTGCAGCACCTCCCCTAACCAATCCATAAACAGAGGAGATTGTGCACTTCTACTGCCTTTATGATGCTGCTGAATTCAATAAAAAAAAGAGAGATTTAATTCAAATAAATCCTGTGAATAGCTGTCAATGTCACTGGGTGAGTAAGGTAATACAAACATGCTTTCCTTTTTTTCGTACGGGGACAACATAAAACCATTACACATTTCTACCAAAAATAACCAATGTTCTTTCCGCATATTTCTAGCTTCATCAAGACAGTGACTAAACTAAATGTTTAATATATGGTTATAGGGATCTGAACAGATAGAAAATCACAAATGTAAATAGTTTTTGAATCCCCACGTTAATAAATGACAGTAAGATGAAGTATTTAAAAGAATATCCCATCACTGTTGCCGAGAGAGCAGGAAACACTATTAGGCTCCACACTTGTTGCATATCAATATGGACTTGTACGTAGGGCCACCTGTAACTCATAAGGAATCTTCATTGATTAGCTATGGTTTTAAGAAAATGAAGCACAAAAATCAGTAAATCAAATAGCAAACTCTTTAAAAAAAACACACCAGTTATGATAAATGCGAGGTGCTGCATTTTGGGAAAGCAAATCTTAGCAGGACTTATATACGTAATGGTACAAAGAGACCTTGGAGTGCAGGTTCATAGCTCCTTGAAAGTGGAGTCGCAGGTAGATAGGATAGTGAAGAAGGCGTTTGGTATACTTTCTTTTATTGGTCAGAGTATTGAGTACAGAGTTGGGAGGTCATGTTGCGGCTGTGCAGGACATTAGTTAGGCCACTGTTGGAATATTGCGTGCAATTCTGGTCTCCTTCCTATCGGAAAGATGTTGTGAAACTTGAAAGGGTTCAGAAAAAATTCATAAGGATGTTGCCAGGGTTGGAGGATTTGAGCTATAGGGAGAGGCTGAACAGGCTGGAGCTGTTTTCCCTGGAGCGTTGGAGCCTGAGGGGTGACCTTATAGAGGTTTACAAAAGTATGAGGGGCATGGATAGGATAAATAGACAAAGTCTTTTCCCTGGGGTCCAGAACTAGAGGGCATAGGTTTAGTGTGAGAGGGGAAAGATATAAAAGGGACCTAAGGGGCAATGTTTTCACAGAGAGGGTGGTACGTGTATTGAATGAGCTGCCAGAGGAAGTGATGGAGGCTGGTACAATTGCAACATTTACAAGGCATTTGGATGGGCATATGAATAGGAAGGGTTTGGAAGGATATGGGCCGGGTGCTGGCAGGTGGGACTAGATTGGGTTGGGACATCTGGTCAGCATGGATGGGTTAGACCAAAGGGTCTGTTTCCATGACTCTATGTATTTGGAAACAATATATACAGCATCTGCACCTTCATGAGTAATTTCTATTTGCACTAATGAATTATTTGTTCTAGCACAAGTGACTGAAGGAGAATGTGGCAAGGAGGTCACATTTTCCCTAAAATTCCCACCCCAAATGCCACGGGTCTGTAGTTGTTGATTCCTTTTCCCAGGTGATCTGAAAGGAAACACGGAAACAGAAAAGCGAAAGGCAGTTATCTGGAGAGAGACAAAAGTCTGATAAAGGTGGAGAAAAAGAAGAAATAAAATGAGAACATGAGAAAATTACCATATTCTCCATTTTCTCTGAATGCCATAGGAAATGATCTATTTTCAAATCCTCGAATGTCTTTGGTTGATCATGTTTTATTCAATCAGTCAAATTGTAAAAGACCATGCTTTTACATTTTACTTTATTTTTGATTGTGCACTGAACTGGGAAAAGGATTATATTACAACCAAAGGCTGAGGGAAGAATTGCTGTAATTCAAAAAATCAATTTACTGTACTTCTAAAAATCAGATTACTGAAAATGACTCTTAGTCATGTTTACACTGTTGCTTTGCAAGCATTGGGGTAAGGTAGTAGTAGATGGATTGGTACCAGAATGTATGACCAAATTCAGCCAGCAACAAATTATGAATTCTGGAATTATGACTAGTTGTGAGAACTTTGATTGGTTCTTGTGGGTAAGAACAATATAGGAAGCAGCTTTGGGACCTCTGGAAAGGGTGTGCCTCTGCAGCAAAAATACCTTAAGTCTGAAGAAAGTAAAATATATTTATTCCCATGTAGAAGGAAATTATTGCACAGGCTGAAATCTGTACTGAAAACAAAAATTGCAAAGCTATCATGAAGTGTCATCTCGGCTCAAAATGTTAGCTTGTTCTCTCTCCACAGATGTTGCCTGATGTGCTGTGATTTCCAGCATTTTTTGTTTTCAGTATATTTTTGCCCCCTGTAGACTGTGACTTGAAGCAGTAACTAAGAAACTTTGCGATTAGTGTATCAACCGCCTAGATGTCCTGCAACAAACTAAGAGAGACTGAAGAACAGAAAGTCCTGTCATACAAAAGGCTTATGTCAGTGGCATGGGCGTGACGTGGTTCAACTGTGGTTCTTAGGTTTTTTTTTCTCAGCCTATAAAGCCAATGTTTTTCTGTTTCTCTATGCCTGTGTGTAGGAGTTTTAGGAGCAGGTTAGAATTTTAACCAGTACAGCCATATGTTGATAGTTCATAGCTACCTATCTGCAATTAGAATTTACTCATCCATAATAATTAGGAATTCTTAAGTATAAGAGTCTGGTCCATGTTTTTTTGTTAACCTGGGTCTATCCAACAGATAAATTAGGGACTTTGCATACTTTGATAACATTTGTAGCATTTGAGAGATTCCAGGAATAATTGGGCTTGATTTCCAGCACACTAACTCAGTGAGGCATAGCGCAATGAAATCAACAGGGGACATGACTACTAATATCATTGCTATTTCATTCATGTACTACACTAACTTCTTTCCTATTTGAGTTCCCATAGGGCCCAATAACTTTGAACTGTGACAGGAAAACTACATCATATTTCACTGGATATTGTGATAAGGCCATCGGGAGTTGGCATCGTCCCTCTGCAGAGAATCTGGAAACCACATGATAGAGTAAAAGCCCACAAAAAGCTTCTTGGGAGCAGCAAATGTAACCAATAATGAGCACATGCCTTCACCACTGATTGCAAAGCAGAACAGTGGTGGAAAGGACGATGGATGAGGACTTGCCATCTGAGGTAGTTTGGGCTGAGGTTAGGAATAGGAAAGGTGAGGTCACCCTGTTAGGAGTCTTTTACAGGCCTCCTAATAGTCCTAGAATCATTGAAGAAAGGATAGGGAAGGTGATTCAGGAGATGAGTGACAGTAATAGGGTGGTTGTTATGGGGGACTTTAACTTTCCTGATATTGATTGGGAAAGCTATAGCTCAAGTTCGTTAGATGGGTCAGTGTTTGTTCAATGTGTGCAGGAGAGTTTCCTGACACAATATGTAGACAGGCCAACAAGAGGTGAGGCCATACTGGATTTGGTTCTGGGTAACGAACCAGGCCAGGTGTTAGAATTAGAGGAAGGTGAGCACTTTGGGGATAGTGACCATAATTCGGTGATTTTTACACTCGTGATGGAGAGGGATAAGTGTGTACTACAGGGCAAGAATTATAGCTGGGGTAAGGGAAATTATGATGCGGTGAGGCATGACTTAGGATGTGTGGCTTGGAAAAGTAGACTCCAAGGCAAGAGTGTAAATGATATGTGGAACTTGTTCAAGGGGCAACTACT
>NC_057726.1:29780163-29801521 GCF_004010195.1 Chiloscyllium plagiosum
GGGGGGTAGATATTGGACTGAAGTTAGGGGTAGGTTCTTCACTCAGCGAGTCGTAAGTTCATGGAATGCCTTGCCAGTAGCAGTGGTGGACTCTCCCTCTTTATGGGCATTTAAGCGGGCATTGGATAGGTATATGGAGGATAGTGGGTTAGTATAGGTTAGGTGGGCTTGGATCGGCGCAACATCGAGGGCCAAAGGGCCTGTACTGCGCTGTATTCTTCTATGTTCTATGTAACTGTAACTTTTTCCCAACTAATCATGATGTCACTGTAGTTCCAACAATTGATACTTTATTACAATTAAGTATCAAAGAAAAACATGCATTAATTTGTTTAGATTACTGACTTTTACTTTACTTACTTATAGTATGGAAACAGGCCCTTTGGCCTAACAAGTCCACACCCGACTCTCCGAAGAGCGACCCACCCAGATCCATTCCTCTACATTTACCCCTTCACTTAACACTATGGGCAATTTAGCATGGCCAATTCACCTAACCTGCACATTTTTGGACTGTGGGAGAAAACCGGAGCACCCGGAGGAAACCCACGCAGGCACGGGGAGAATGTGCAAGCTCCACACAGTCAGTCGCCTGAGGCGGGAATTGAATCCGGGTCTCTGGAGCTGTGAGGCAGCAGAGCTAACCACTGCGCCACCGTGTCGCCCACAAGTTTAGTTAGAGAAGTCTTACAGTCCAAATTATTAAGTAAATTCAATGTCCCTAAAAGCATATTAATACATAAAATTGTAAAATTCGTAACAAGCATTTTTGACAACAATGTGGACTTAAGTTGCATCTTTAGCAACATAACACTTCACATAGTGCTTCAGAAGAGAATTATCAAAACTATTCCAATAATACTAACTGTACAAAAATGTGTGTATGAATAGTGGCAAATAATTTATTATATTAGAATATTTTTAATGCTAAAACAGATTTTTATTTAGTCCGGCCTTACTTCTCTGTAAAATTCTAACACGTTCATTACATCAAGGCAAAGACTATACCTGTCAGCAGCCACCAAGATAATAAATTCACTGTATGATTTTTATTCCAAAATTTAAGAACTTAAGACTGCTAAGATACTGAAGCAGTCCATTGCTACCTGGACTATATTCAGGTTTGGGCTGACTGGTGGCAAATCATGCTCACGTCACACAAATACCAGGTAATAACCATTTCCAACAAGAGACAACCTAGCCATCATCCTTTGACATCCAATGGCATTACCAATTGCTGAATCCCCCAGTATCAACATCCTGGAAATCAAGTAAAAGTTGCCACAGTTTTACCAGACTCTAGCTCTGCTTTCATTAGAGAGAGATAACTTGTCAGGTTTAACCCAAGGGTCATCGCACTTCAGATGACGGAGGGCAAGTTGAGAAGGAGAGTCCTTCATGGTAAGCTCAGCAAATCAGTTACATCACAAACTAGCTGCCCAGCCAATTAAGCTAACTGCCCCCTTCATAACATTGATTAGAAACTAAACTGGATTAGTCACATAAATATATCTGCTACAAGAACACGTCAGAAACATGCAGTAAAGTGACTCAGCACCTCACTCCCCAAAGCCTAAGGAATTCATCAAATACAAGGTAGAAATCAAGAGGGTGATGAAACACTCCCCACTTGGTTGGCGAAGTGCAGCTCAAATGACATGATCCAGAATAAAACTCCTGGCTGATTAACACCACATGCACAAACATCCACTCCATCCACCCCCAACACTCAGGACCAGTACTGCACATCATCTACAAGATGCACTGTTGGAATTCACAAAGACTCCTTAGACAGCACCTTCTAAACTCACAACCACTGCCACCAAGAAGGACAAAAGCAGCAGTTACACGGCCATACCACTGCCGTAAGCTCCCCTTCAGGACACTCACAACCCTAACTTGGAAATATACCATTGTTCCTTCAGTGTTGTTGGCTGATCTTCTACTTCAATTCCATCTTCCATTGCAGTCCCTGTAGTCTTAAATTCCAAGAGATCAAAAATCTGATATAAGTCCTGAATTCATATCATGATGCATCATCTACAATCCTCTGGTAGATAAGGTCTCAGCTTCACAACATTTTATTATCTCAATCTGATTGAATGACCCCTTATCCTGAAGCTGTGCGTCCATGTCCTAGATGCACCCATGTGAACAACCAAACAGTATCTATCTCAATGATCCCTTAAGAAACCTACATAGTTCAATGCGATCAACTATCATGCTTCTAAACTTCAGCGAGTAAAGTTTCAATTTATTCACCTATCACAGAACAAGTTTTCCAATCCAGTAAAACGTTCCCTATACCAGCAAGACAAGAATAACCTTCCTTGGTTATCGGGAATATAACTGCACACTATATTCCAGGTGAGTCTCATTTAGTCTTCTACAACTCTAGCAAGACTCCCTATGTTTGCACTCCAATTCTCTTGCAGTATAGGCCAATATGCTATTTGCATTCTTTATCACTTATCATAGCTAACATTCTGTTCTGTTAAAATAATCAGATTGGAATGTTAACTCTGGGTACTCTTTTCATAGATGCTGATTAAACTGACCAGCATTTTCTATTTTTATTTAGATTTGCAACATTCTTAGAGGCAGTTTGCTTGTGTGTTTACTATGTGTGTGCCTTCAATGTATACATCTAACCACCCTGAGCTTCAACATTCAAAAGTTTCATGTGCTTTAACCAATATTCTATTTTTCTATCCTTACTATCAAAGTGAACAGCTTATACATATCCACATTATATTTCATCTGCCACCTTGTTACCCACTCACTTAATCTGGCTTTATCGTTTTGAATTCTCACTTATGTTCCTAGATATAGCCAGCAAATTTGGAGATATCACTCCTATTCTCTTCATCCAGGTCACTGATGTAAATTGTGATTGAAGTAGACTTCAAATGTTAAGTTGTCATTCATTCGGCTCAATGGAAAATGACACCATTGTGGTGGCATCCAACAATACTAAAGAGTTTTCATTACCTGTTATCACTAACACAGGCTTGTTTTTTTCTACTTTCACACAGCTAACTCTTTCTCTCTCCACAGATACTGTCAGTCCTGCTGTGTATTTCCAGCATTCATCTTCTTACTTCAGATTACTAGTTTTTGTAGTTGTTTGCTCTTGTAGAAAAAAAAATGACTGAGTGCACTACACACATCTTGGGAAGAAGAACACTAAAATTATTGCAACTTCACTGCCACAGCTATTGTCTGTTCCTTACTGTTTAAAATAATTGTACAAAATTATGTTGGGGTTGATATTTACCACACAATTGTGCTTAACACAATTTTTGAATAAAAATAAAATACTGCAAACACTGGAAGTCTGAAACAAACAGAGAATGCAGGAAAAACTCAGCAGGTCTGGCAGCATCTGTTGAGAGAGTTAACATCTTGAATGCAGTGCACCTCTTCCAGAGTAGTTCTGTACAAGACTCAACACAAGCTGTTTTCCTCTCTTTATAGATGCTGCCAGACCTGCTGAGTTTCTCCAGCATTCTGTGTTTGTTACACTCCAAACTTTATACAGTTATGTCACTAATGTTGGAGAATATAAATAGGCACCAAGCAGAAATCCATGGTCAAGAAGAAAAAAACTTAAGACAGACTATGACACAATATTTGCATACTTTTTACGATACTTCTTTTCAAAGTTATAAATTAAAAAACATTTTTAATCTGATGCAATGTTAACTTATTGCATTTAGTAATTAACAACTTTCTTCTGTTTCACTGCATGGCATGATTGTGAAAAATTACAAGGATGAACATCTTAAGTTAATTTTAGTGCTTTATTCAGAGGCATCCCAAATTGAACTAGCCCCCATACAACGGGTCTGCTAATTCAGGTTCATGAATTTATTGTGTAAATTGTACAGACCAGCATTCACATGAAATAAAGTTATCAAAATAATTGGCTACATTGTAATCCCATATCAGCAAACCAGACCTGAGACTATGGGTAGAATCTTACAATCTTTAAAGACATGCAGATATTGGAACCTCATGCAGCTCTCAACCCTACTGATATCTGACCATCTGCTTTCGTGGTACTGGGTATGGAGGCCTTTTAGGAGTTCAATGGGAGTCTGCAGATTTGCTCTGAGAATTTCATCAGGAGAGGCAAAAACAAAAGGATCTTTCAAGATGACAGTGTCCTCTGAAGATGTAGAAAAAAACATTACTTGTGAATTCAGCTGCATAACCGTTACTGTAAATGGGGACAGCATCAAAATTATTCATTTTTAAATCAATTTTATGTTGCAGCAGCTGAAGTTTATCCTGGAAAAAAATGTATGCACCTGCCTTTGGCAGTTTCTCCTTCTTACCTGTGTCTGAATCTTTCTGATCACTGCTGTTAACTCCAACAGAGAAAGGCAGTTTCCTCTTTGATGCTTTCTCTTTCACCTCTTTTCCTCCATCGCTTCGATCCAACTTCGGAGTCTTGTTACATGATATTTTATCCTTATCCTGGATTAAAAATTGATAGTGTCACCGTTGAAAACAAAATTTGCAAGTAGTAACTTTTCTCTAGGTCATTCTATGATATATTTTAAGCATCAATGGTCCAAAATTTGTAAAATAACTAAATTATTGTAAAGTAAATATGAACCATACTTCTCAAGGAAGTTCAGTAAGGATTCTGTTCATTTTTAAATAAAAACCAAAACTACAGTGGATGCTGGAAATCACATACAAAAACAGAAATTGCTGTAAAGTCAAAGACAAAAAAGTCCCACAGAACCAGGATTTTTAGTTTTAGCTTTCGTAAGAACCTAAGAACCAGGAGCAGGAGTAGGTCATCTGGCCCTTCAAGCCCACCCTGCCATTCAATAACATCATTACTGAACTTTGTGGGCTCACCTCTACTTACCAGTCCTCTCACTATAAGCCTTAATTCATTTACTGTTCAAAAATTTATCTTAGCTTTAAATACATTCAATGAGGAAGCCTCAACTACTTCACTGGGCAGGGAATTCCACAGATTCACAACCCTCTGCATCAAGAGGTTCCTTTTCAATTCGGCCCTAAATCTGCTCCCCCTAAATTTGAGGCTAATACTCTAACCCCAGTTTCATCCACCAGTGGAAACATGCTCTCTATTTCTTTCTTATTTATCTCTTCATAATTTTATGTTCTATAAAAATTCACTCCACCCCACACCAACACCCCCCCCCCCGCTGCATTCTTCTAAATTCCAATGAATATAACCCCAGTCTACTCAGTCTCTCCTCATAAGCCAAACCCTCTCAACTCCAGAATCAACCTAGTGAACCTTCTCTGCAACCCCTCTAGCGCCAGTACATCCTCTCTGAAATAAGGAGACCAAAACTGCATGCAATTCTCCAGGTATGTCCTCACCAGTACCCAATACAGCTGCAACATAACCTCTCTGCTTTTAAACTCAATCCTTTTCACAATGAAGGACAAAATTCCATTTGCCTTCTTAATTAGCTGTTGCACCGACAAACCAACTTTGTGTGATTCAAGCACAAGGACACCCCAGGTCCCTCTGCACAGCAGCATGGTGCAATTTGTTTTACCATTCAAGTCCTTTTTACTATTATTCCTCCCAAAACAGATGACTTCATATTTATTAACATTGTACTCCATCTGCCAGAACCTTGCCCACTTACTAAAACTTTCTCTGTCCCTTTTCAAAGTTCCACAATCCTCTGCACACTTTGCTCTACCACTCATTTTAATGTCATCTGTAAACTTTGACACACTACACGTGGTCCCCAACTCCAAACCATCTGTTTAAATTGTGAATAATTGCAGTCCCAACACTGATCCCTGAGGCACACTAGTCATTGATTGCCAACCAGAAAATTGAATTGGAATTGAATTTATTGTCACGTGTCCCGAGGCACACTGAAAAGCTTTGTCTTGTGAGCAATACAGGCAGATCACAAAGTTAAATAGCTTAGATAAGTAAGTAATAGGTAAACAGGGGCAAAAAAAAACACAGGCACAGGCGAATGTTAAGAGTTTGAGAGTCCATTCAGTATTCTAACAACAGTAGGGTAGAAACTGTTACGAAACCAGCTGGTGCATGCGTTCAGACTTCTGTACCTTCTCCCCGATGGTAGAGATTATAGAAAAGGGTGGGATGGATCTTTGAGAATGTGGCAGCCTTCCCTTGGTAGCGGGCCTGGTAGATGGAGGTTGGCCTTTGTAATTATCCGGGCCGACTTCACCACTCTCTGTAACCATCTCTGATCTTGAATAGTATAGTTACCATACCAGGTAGTGATACATCCAGACAGAATGCTCTCAATGGCGCACCTATAAAAGTTGGCAAGGGTATTCGCCGTCATGCCAAATTTCCTCAGTTGCCTGAGGGAGAAGAGACATTGTTGGGCCTTTGTAACCAGTGCATCCACATGAAGAGTCCAAGAAAGCTTGTTGTGGATGACCACTCCCAGGAGCTCGACATTCTCCATTCATTCCACCTCTGTGCTGTTAATGTGTTGGGGGGGGCATGCGTAACATCCCGCCGAAGGTCAATAAGGGGTTCCTTGGTGTTGCAGGCATTGAGAGCTAGGTTGATCTCAGTGCACCGTTTTTCAAAGTCTTCCACCACCTGTCTCTCGTCTGTTTCGTCACCATCTGAGATTCGACTGACTATGGTGGTGTCATCAGCGAACTTTAAATGGCATTAGTCTGGTATTTAGCGGTATACCGTGAGTACATAGGGGGCTAGTACGCACCTTTGGGGGGCTCCAGTGTTGAGTGCTAGTGACGATGGAATATTGTCCCCAATCTTCACTGATTGTGGCCAGTGGGTCAGAAAACTGAAGATCCAGTTGCAGAGATTGGGGCTTAGTCCGAGATCACTAAGTTTAGTAATCAGTCTCGAGGGAATAATAGTGTTGAAGGCTGAACTGTAGTCAATGAGTAGGATTCTTACGTAGCTGTTCTTGGTGTCAAGATGTTCTGGGGGAGTGAAGGGCAAGTGATATGGCATCTGATGTGCATCTGTTGGTCCGATAGGCAAACTGGAGTGATCAAGAGTAGTGGGGAGGCTGGAGTTGGTTAATATCATGACCAGCCTTTCAAAGTACTTCATGACCGCTGAAGTTAGGGCCACTGGGTGGTAGTCATTGAGACATGCTCCATGAGCTTTCTAAAGGCACAGGGATAATGAAGGCCCTCTTGAAACAGGCAGGGACAGTGGCCTGCTGCAGTGAGAGGTTGAAGAAGTCCTCTGCCAGTTAATCTGCGCATGCTCTGAGTGCACGGCCCGGTACTCCGTCTGATCCCATCACTTTCCTTGGATTCACACAAAGGAAAACTGATCTGACCTCTGATGCAGTGACAGGTTTGTCAGGACTTGTCAGAATAGGTGTTACCTCTCCGCCAAAATTCTGTTCAAAGCGGGCGTGGAAGATGTTCATATGATCTGGGAGGGATGTGCCATCGTTTGCTATCTCGCACTGTCTCTTTTTAGAACCTGAAATGTCATTCAGTCCTTGCCATAGTCGCCGGGTGTCTATCTGGGTCTCTAGTTTGGATCAGTATTGGTCCCTGGCTGCCTTAATGGCTCTGCGAAGGTCATATTTGGATTCCTTAGATTTGAGTGGGTCTCCTGATCTGAAGGCCTCACACCTGTTTTTTAGCAGGTTTTGTATGTCCTGATTCATCCAGGGTTTCCTGTTGGGGAACACCCGGATTGACTTCTTCAGTATGCAGTCCTCCACACACTTGCTGAAAAAGTCTGTGACGGTGGTGGAGTACTCGTCCAAGGTACCTGCGGACTATTTGAACATGGCCCAATCAGCCAATTTCAGACAGCACCGGAGTTGATCCTCTGCCTCCGCCAACCAGCACTGGACCTGTATCCGCAAGGGGGTCTCCTGAGTGAGCTTTTGCCTGTAAGCCGGGAGAAGAGACACGGCATTGTGGTCGGAGTTCCCGAAATGAGGCCGGGGGATGTAGCAATAAGCACGTTTCACAGTGACACAGCAGTGGTCTAAAATGTTCGGGCACCTGGTGGGGCAGGCAGTGTTCTGGTAGTACTTGGGCAACATTTTCCTTAGATTGGCTTTATTGAAGTTGCCATTTACAATAAACAGGGCCTCGGGGTGTTCTATCTCCAGGGTGTTCGTGGTGGAGTACAGCACATCCAGAGCTTCCTCAACCTTTGCTTGTGGCGGTATGTATACAGCAGTTAGTATGGCTGCGGTAAATTCCCGTGGTAGATAGAAGGGGTGGCATTTGGTGGTGAGGAATTGTGAAACAATGGCTGCCCAGGATCGCAATGCCTGTGCACAAGTTGTTGATTAAAAAGCAAACACTCCTACCCTTTGTCTTCCCAGAGGATGCTGTACAGTCCATACGATAGATAGAAAAACCATCAGCCTGAAGTGCGCAGTTGGGAATGGATGGGTTGAGTCAGGTTTCTGTGAAGCAAAATGTGCAGCAGTCCCAAAGTTCACAATGGAAGCTGAGCTATGATCTGAGTTCGTCCATCTTGTTCTTCAGAGATTGTACATTTGCTAGGAGAAAGCTTGGAAGGGGAGGAGGGGTCTTGAAACCATGTAGTTTCAAGCACTCATTTATCCCCATTCTCTGCTTTCCGTTAGTTAACCAATTCTCTTTCCATGCCAATACAATGCCTGCAACACCATGCATCTTTATCTTATGCCGTAGCCTTTTGTGCAGCACTTTGTCGAATGCCTTTTAGAATTCCAGGCACACTGCATCTACTCGGTCCCTGTTGTCCATTGTACTTGTAATGTTTTCATAGAATTCCAGTAGATTTTTTAACCATGACCTGCCTTTCATGAATCCATGCTGCGTCTGCTTAACGGGACAATTTCTATCTCGACATCTTGCTATTTCTTGCTTGATAATAGATTCAAGCATTTTCAACAGTACTGAAGTTAAGCTAATCATGTATAATTCCCCATCTTTAGTCAACCTCATTTTTTTAAACAGTGACACCACATCTGATGTTTTCCAATCTGCTGGAACTGCCCCAGAGTCCAGCGAATTTTGGAATATTAACACAAGTGCGCTTGCTATTTCTTCCACAAACTCTTCTAGTAACCTGGGATGCATTCAATCAGGGCCAGGAGACTTGTGTATCTTTAGCTCCATTTGCTTGCCCAACACTACCTCTTTTGTGATCATGATCATTTCCTCGTCAATTACTGGCATGTTATTACTGTCCTCCACTGTGAAGCACAGTTAAAAATCACACGCCAGTCCAACACCGCACCTCCAAATCACGACTATCATCGACTCCACTATGAAGGCAGACACAAAATGTATGAAGGTGTAAAAATATCCTGATCCTGACCAGATATATCGCAGAATACTGCAAGAGGTTAGATGAGAAATTGTGCAGGCCTGGCTGATATTTCTGTATCATCGTTAGCCACAGGAGGGGTCCCGGAAGACTGAAGGGTAGCGAATTTTTGCCATTACTCAAGAAGGGCTGCAAAGAATAACGTGGAAACTATAGACCAGTCAGCCTAACATCTGTGGTGGGTAAGTTACTGCAGAAGATTCTGGGAGATAAGATGCACATGCATTTAGAAAGACATGCATTTGGAGTAGTCAGCATGGCTTTGAGTGGGAATGCCTCACAAATTTGTTACGAGTTATTTGAAGAAGTGACCAGGAAGGTTGACAAGGGAGGGGTAGTATGAGATGTTAAAGAATTAATTTGTTCTGCTGACATGCAAGAAATGGAATGTCCCAGAGTGTGTTTTTCTGTCTTGCAAGCAGGATGTGACTATCTAATCATACTCTGTAAATGCTGCAGTTTGAGGAATAAATTAATCACACATTGTTTTGAGAAATAATCTAATCTCACACTGTTTTGAGGGATGGCCTGATCTCTCTCACACCGTTTCTGGAAATAATCTAATCACTTTATATTGTTTTTGGTGGCATGTAACTACTGGGGAGTGCCAGGGGATGGTGGCTTGTGTGCATGACTGACGATGATGTAAAAGCCTGTACAAAGGGACGATTGTTCTCTCAATCGAAGAGCATCTCTTGACACAGCTCCACAAGCCTCGCAAAGAGTATTAAGTGATCCTCAAAAAATGCTTGTACTTGTTGAAATAAATCATAGCTGTTCACAGAAGTTGGTGTATTGCAGTTGCATCAAGCTTGTAAGAATCTGAAGGGAACCTCACTAGTAGATGTAGTCTATGTGGATTCCTTAAGGCCTGTCATTAGGTCCCACATGGTCGGCTGCTCTGGAAGGTTAGATCACATGGAATCTGGGGGACCTGGCAAATTGAATACACAGTTGGCTTGATGGTAGGAAGCAGAAGGTAACAGTGGAAGGAGGTTTGTTGGACTGGATGCCTATGACTAGTGGAGTGCCTTAGGGGTCGGTGCTTGGCCCATTACTGTTTGTTATCTATATCAATATTTTTGATGAGAATATACAAAGCAGGATTAGTAAGTTTGTTGATGACACTAAAATAGGCGGTATTGGATAGTGAGGAAGGTTATCAGAAATTGCAGCAGGATGTTGATCAGCTGGTGAAGTGGGCTGAGAAATGGCAAATGGAGTATGAGGTCTTGCATTTTATAAAGTCAAATCAAGGTAGAAGATTCATGGTGAAGATCAGGTCTTAAGGAGGGTAGTGGAACAGAGGGATCTTGGAATTCAGGTTCACAGTTCTCTGAAAGTGGAGCTACAGGTAGACAGGGCAGTGAAGGAGGCTTTTGGCACACTGACCTTCATCAGTCAGGGTATCGAGCATAAAAATTGAGAAATTGTGTTCAGTTTTCGTCACTTTGCGACAGGAAACATGTTATTCAACTGGAAAGAGTGCAGAAGAAATTTACAAGGATGTTGCCTGGATACAATGGTCTGAGCTATAGGCAGAGGTTGGAGAAACTAGGACTTTTTTCTTTAAAGCAAGGTGACTGAGTGGGGCATTATACACGTGTATAGGATAATGAGGGGCATGGACAGAGTGAATGCACTCAATCTTTTCAGCAGTTGTTGGGGTCTTGAAAAAGTCAAAACTTTTTTTCTCTCTCTTGGTTACTGGGGAAGTGCTCTTCCTGCTATTGGAGTTGCATACAAGACAATCTGTTTTCTGAATTTACTTTTTTACCAAAGGTATGTTTTTGTGATGTTACTATATTGGGACAGTTAATTAGTTATCGTTACTGTATCTATTATTCTGTTAAGTTTTTCAATAGAGTTAATTCTTTGATTCTGTTACTGTATTTTAACTGTAATGAATGAATGAAGTATTTGTTTTGGCCTTAAATCCCATAGTTCGATCAACTGAATTGCATCTGGAATGCACCACCTCACATTTCCTTTAAAATGAGAAAAACTTAGATTCTAGACTATCTTCTGAATGTTTTGAGGAGGTTGGTCTAGTCCATAACAGTAATGAACAAAATAGATACCATTGACACAGGCTATTACTCTATAAGAACAACAGAAATTCTGCCATACATGGGTGGCAGAGAGTCAACAAACATAGTGCACCTCAGATGAACAAGTCCACACCCTTCAAAATAAATAATTTTCATTTGGATACAAGGGCAAATCCCTCAATTTCACAACATCTTACTCATAAATTTGCTTTCTCATTCCATGTTAACATGCTGCCACTTAAAACGAGAACAGACGTTGGGGAATATCCTTCATCCAACTCAGTGAGGGAAAAGAGTAAATCTAGTATTGGCGTCCCATTCCCTCTTCAGTCAAAGCAACACACTCGGAGACACAGTTGTTTTACCTTCTTTTATTCCAGGCCCGAGAGTAAGAGAGAGACAGAGAAAATGATCACCCATGTGCACAGAGACACGAGTTCACAGTCTTCTCTCGAACAACAGCTTCTCAATGAACTATGTAGTCATTTTACAGGGAGGAGCACCCAGCTAAGGTAGCATACATTGCCTCCAGCACCCCATTGCTAACTGTATGTTCTTATCTGATCTGAGTCATGCTCAGATGAACCTGTTTCACAAAACTCAGAACTTAACTTTCTCTGCCTGCTTATACCCTATAGACATTCTCATTCCCTCCTTTTATCATTTCATGAAGGCCAATGGCATAGGAGCTGACCTCAGTGCTGTCGTCATTTAAACCCTCAATAGCTGGGTACTGGGTCACCAAAGCCCATCCTGTGGAAATATTCCCTACATGGAATCTATTATTCGATGTAAGATGCATTTCAGAACAGCTATTCCTAGGAAGATTCCTATTCTAATTACCTTTACATAAATAGCCATATTAACTAACCAGTCCTTTCATCCTCCGAGCCCCAGTCCCACCATCCGGCCCGTCCCTTGCCCTCCTTTATAGACCCCTAGTTGTTCATCTATCTCGTGGACATAGCGAATGACTTTAGTGGTCATGCCATCCAGCCGCATGATGCATTTGTCCGGTATTATAAGGCAAATGCTGCCCTGGTGAGTGAGGAGGTAATCCAATGCACAGCGATTTGGCATGGAGAAAAGTCTGAGTTGGTTCAGGTTCTGGGTGATAACCATGAGCATCCCTCCATGATCGTTGCCCAACATAGCAAGTCCTCATGCGAGATAGTTATGTTTGTGGGGTGGCCCAAGGGAGAAAAAGCCCGCTGCACTGTAACCAGCTGCCTTTCATGTAGCGTAAAATTCCTCTGAGACATCATGTTTCTGGTGGCCATGTGCTGGTCCTCAATTCTCCAGACAGGGTACAGTCCTGAAAAGTAGGGTGCCAATGGCCACCCAGGGAACTCTAAGAAGTTTGTGGCCGTACTGTTGAAGAAAACGTAGCCCAGGTCTGTAAAAAAGGTTTATGAACAGCCCTTATTGTGAGAGTAATCATGATTAATCCAGGCAAATGTGGTGCCAGTGGGACACTAGGTTTCCTTAACTCCTCCTCTGTTTTGAGGAAGGGCAAAGATACAGTCATCCACTGTAAGGTGGGTACAATTGACTTTTCACATTGGAGCTGTTCTCATCTTTTGAGGGAATACAATTGGATTTGTGACAATGGCAACTTACACCTTGCATGCCCTGGGTAGGTCCACACTTGTGATGGTGGCGGGATCGGTAAAGGCAAGGGGCTTTTTCTTTGCAGATGAACACTTCCGAACATCCCCATCCACGACCATTAAAGCATCTTTCGTATACTAGGAGATTACTGGGGAGTTTCCCTCTTTTGCCTTCCCACCATATATCCCCTTTCAGCCATGTAGTCAGAGGTTGGGGAAGATACATGCAGTCTGCCACGGGGGCCTATGCAAGTTATTCTTTGGGACCGTGGCAACCTGTTACTGGCCAGACTGCGCTGATAGTGTAGGCCGCGGTCCCACTGAGGAAAAATGGAGAAGAGACAGTTCACTCTGGTGGGCCGGAGGAAGCAAGCAACACCGTCATCGCCGTACAGTCGTTAATAGATTTGGTAGAAATAGTTACCGACTGTATATTCCTGGATAGTCAGTACAGATTGTTCCATATAGGGGAGGGCTCTGCGGCACCGAGTCATGGACATGGAGGCGGGGCGTGGAAATGTTCCTTGTAAGGAGGGGGTCTCTCCCTTCCGCGAAGTCCCTTCTGCAGGTAAAGTCAAACTTGCAGCCCCAATCCCAACACTGGAGTTGTCACAGATTGCTTTGGTCCAGGATCAACTTGCGATCGGTTTGGGCAACCGTCCATTACAGTAATCAATTTTAGTCACATTCCATATCCCAAACAGGTTCCCTTACTTAATGTCTCCCCTGCATAAATGTCTCCCCTGGTTACGTCTATCTGCAAATCTTGACCCTCCCTTCGGTACCCTGGTTGGAGAGAAGTACACATATCCCTGCTAAGCCTATCATAATGCTATTCTCCCTCGTCAACCCAATCCCGTCACGTTACCGGAAGCAAGTGTAGATGCAAGGAGTGTATCAATAGCAGGGCCAGTAATTCAGAGGTACAGATTAAAGTTTTTTTTTAAATGAGTCCTTCTTAGTCCTTTTCCTCCTTCTTCTCTTGGTCAGTCAGCCACCGTTTACAGTCGCTCAGGTGAATCCAGAGATCCTTTCCTTTAACCTTCACTGCGATGGGGATTTGGAGCAATACCTGGAACAGTCCTTTCCAGCAGGGTCCGAGTTTTGGCCTTTCCCAGTCACCATTGCGATCGGGGCTGGGGGGGTGGCTTGGTGGTTTACTTCACCTGTGAGTGGAGAGACTTGAGAAACTTCGTTAGTTGCTTGAAATAGCACTGCATTTCATCTCACATTACATGCAGATCATTCTGGGGTGGTGGAGCCTGGTTGCTGTCCCATGGAGTTCATCCAGGGTGACCAGATATTATTTGAGCTGCTGAGAGACCAGTATCGGTTTGGGGAGCAATGGTACAGGGAGAGGGGCAGGACCTTTAGCCAATTCAGTCCTGTTTCTAGAGTGAGTTTAGTAAGTTTGTTCTTCAGAATTCCATTTGCACAGGCCACTATTCCTACTGCCTTCGGATGATATGCACAATGGAACTGTTGTTCAATGTTAAGGATGGTACATAGTTCTTGGTTGATCTTTCCAATAAAACGTGGTCCATTATCGGATGATAATTGTTGAGGTATACCAAAGCGGGAAATTGTTTCTTTCAGGAGAACGTGAGTCACTGTAGATGCTTTGCTATTGGTTGTTGGAAAAGTCTCTATCCATTTGCTGAATATATCTATGATAACAAGGCAATATTTATAGTATTATGGTAATTCTATGAAGTCCAGTTGTAAAGTGTTGAAAGGGCCACTTGGAATTGGAGTTCTCTCTTTGGTACACTAAATTGGTTTTTCTGGGTTAACCTTCTGGCGTACAAGACAATGTCTGATCCTTTGTTCAGCTGCCTTATTTAGGTGTGGGCTCAGTCTTTGCAGAGATGCTTCAAATGGAGGATACCAGCACATCTGTGTGTGCAGCGCAGCAGTTGCAGTAGCAACAGGCTAGGTGAATGCAGCATTCTTTGCTGCTACTGCTCCTGCTCTGCTGTTAAATGCAACAAAGCCAACTGGCTGTTTTGATGTTATCTTGATCAGTGAACCATCATATCCCTTATGCTTTAACCAGATGAGTGTATTGTGTTATAATATCTTTGCTGCTGTGTTTTTAATCCAGAGTGTTCACAAAAAGAATACATTTTTAGTTTGATGTTTTGTTAAGATTTTCTAGAGAATATTAGAACTTGAGGCTGAGCTGCTTAAATTCTGTTAATTATTGTTAAGGCTTCATTCATATTGCAAATTCAAAGAATGTTGATCTCTACCAAAGTTGCCACTGTAATTCCAACTGTTTTATTTGGGAAGTTTCATTTGGAAAACATATTTTAAAATATTCAGCATTTGCTTCCCACGAATATTTGAGATTTAAATCTAAACTGAAACTGCCTCTTCAATTGTTAAAGCACAGGAGACATTTTGTTGTTTTCTTGCTGTTCCAAACTTTTGAAATACTTTTCCTGACAGTTTTCACATTAGCCAAGTATTAAGTTGTCAAAAAAAAATAATTTTTGAATACCCTGAATGAGGTACTCGAGGATTTGATTTTAGGACCATTGTTTGTTGTTTATAATTGACTGTATTGTTTAGGCAGTAGAATTTAGAAGGTTATGGATTGATAATGTCATAAATAATGAACAGAGTAACAGACTTCAAGAATTCAAAGAATGCTGAAATAGGCAGACACAATTTAGTGTAGTTAAATATGTGATTGTCTTCATACTGATAACCTCCTCGGCAAGGAAGGAATGAGAGAGGAAACGCAAAGATACTTTCAGCAGCTAACATGATCTCTAGAGTTTCTCCATTCACAGGTAAAGGATGCCTTCGGACCACCGCCCACCCCTCCACAACCTGATACAATGGATTCAATCAGTTCCCCAGTCATGCGTATGAAAAGTGCAGTTAACAACAGTGAAGAGGGGTTTGTTATGCTTTTTGTCAGTGGCTTTCCTACAGACATTAAACTAAGTGAGCTTTACCTTATGTTTCGATCATTTAAGTTACGTGAAGGTTCACTGATCAAGCTAACATCACAACAGCCAGTTGGCTTTGTTACATTTAACAGCAAAGTGGGAGCAGAAGCAGCCAAGAATGCTGCATTCACTTAGCCTGCACACTCAGATGCGCTGGTATCCTCCATCAGAAGCATCTCTGCAAAGACATACTCTCGTCAGTTTTGTGAAGCATTTAACCACCCTTAATCGAAGAAATTGGATTTCTCAGAGGAGTGATACAAGAACAGACTGAATTTTGTTCTCAGATTGGACTTTACTAAAGGAGATTTTGGAAAACTGGCTCATTTCCACTCAACTTGGAGGGGATGGCATGTTCATTAAGGACTGTGGATTTAAGAGCTTCACTGGTGATTTATTTCCACATGGGAGGATTCTTCAAACTCTAATTACTGTAACGGGCTAGTAATATTTGTTGTTATAATCATTGTATGCTGTGGGTCAATAATTTGCTTAAATACTGGCTGTCAGAGTCTTATGAAAGCTGATAGTGCCATCTCGGTGGTTATCTTAAAATGATAAAAGGAGGGAATGCGAATGTGCATAGGGTATAAGCAGGCAGGGAAAGAATTAAGTTCTGAGTTTTGTGAAACAAGAGGTTCAGCTGACTATGACTCGGATCAGATCAGAACTTAGTGAACAATGGGCTGCTGAAGGCAAGGGCAATGGGTTAACAAGGTGGAAAAGCAGTCATTATGTAGAGCCATTTAACAATATTGGAAGCATTCAGTATGCAAGATCAGCTAACAAGGGGAAAAAGTATCCATTGCATAAATCCAGTTAACAAGGTTAAGAACATTCATTGTATAACAGTAAAGAGCTTAGTCTCTACTATTGATACTCGTTGATTGTAACGGTCACCCAATTAATATGTTATGTTGCTTTATCAGGATGCTCCTCCATGTAAAATGATTATACAATTCATTGAGAATGTTGTTCGAGAGAAGATCATGAACTCATGTATCTGTGCACATAGGCGATTATTCTCTCTCCCTCCAGAGCCTAAAATAAAGATGAAGGAGGTAAAACTATACTGTGTCTGAGTGTTTTGCTTTGACTGGAGGGGGGGGGGGGGGTTTGGGAGAAACAAGATGACACATCCAGAGTGGAAATTTTGCAGATGTGCTGCTTTTGGCGAATATCATATCAATGGATCTCCAAGTTGGCTGTCTGCGACTCTTGGCTGGGAGTCAGGCTGAATCGACAGGCGTTTCCAGTGCCTTGGTTTATGCCAGGTAGTCCTGGTTTCATTTCTTTGTTGAGACTTCACAGCGATTGGTACAACCGAGTGGTTTGTTGGGCCATTTCAGAGGGCACAACATTGTTGTGGGCCTGCAGTCACATTGTAGGCCAGGCTAGGTAAGGAGGCAGTTTCCTTCTCTGACTGACATTCGTGAGCCAGATGGGTTTTCCTGATACTCGACATTAGTTTCATGGTCATCAGTAGATTCTTAATTTCAGTCGTTTTTTTTTATTGAATTCAATTTCAACCCTCTGCTGTGGGTCCCCAGAACATGAGCTGAGTTTTGGGATTAATAGTCTTGCGATAATGCCACAAGGTCATTGCCTCCCCTCCATCTTCTGACAAGCCAGCAACAATCTTGATGGCTGGACATATCAGGGAACTCTGTGACCTGAAGGTTCAAACATTTTTAGCCACTTCATCTTCCAGTATGTTTCAAATGAGGTGATTTATTTTCAGTAAATTTAGGCACTAAATGGAGAATTCTGGTAAAATCAAAATCCATTCTGATACCAGAATTACCCTTCAAACTACCACCTCTACTTTCTTCCTTTATTGTAAGCCTTTTTCTAAGTCATGTTGGTTGGTTTGCCCATTTCTTTGGAGTTCAACATTTTGTATTCCATTTCACATTCCAGTGTTCTCTTTCACCCACTCTTGCCAATTTAAGCTTTCTTATATTTATGCCTCTTCACATTTCAAAATTTTTTTTCTCTCCTCTATCCATTTTCTTTTCCTCCTTCCAATTCAGAAAGTACTTTCGCCACAGACTACAGCGCCCCCCCCCCCCCGCCACACCCATTTTTTTTTTTTAACCTCAGTCTTTATGCAAGGAGCCATGGCTTTGGTTCCCTTACTTTTCACTATTTTAGTAATGGAACAAGCATGTACCTGAAACATTACTTCTTTAGAGATAATCTGCTGCTCCATTACAAATTTCCCTCTGGTTCTATTTTATCCTGCTTAGACTCCTCCTCATTCCCTTGAAGTTAGCCACTTTCCAATTAGAAGTTTGTTTTTCCAAAAAAGCAGCACTGGGGACAAATCTACTGCAAATCTAAACTTTCAGAACAATTATAATTCTTACATAAGTACTCTCCCATTGACACTCGATTCATTTGGTCTTCCTCTTGCCCTAGGAACATATTGCTTCTTTTCTAGATTTATTGAAAACATACTGCCCAATGAAGTTCTCCTGAATACATTTCGCAAATTCTTCTTCAACATTCTTCGTGTTCAACATTAGTTAGAATTAGAATTAGAGTTATTGTCACATGTACTCCAGTACAGGGATACATGAGTACAGTGAAAAGTATATAAAGTTGCCATTTCCAGTACCATCTTAGGTACAAAGATACCTAAGTACAAAATCATAGGTATAAATTAGGGGAAAAAAGAATTAAAAGGTAAAAATTCAGCATGAGTGTTTTTCTAAAACAAGAAGTCCACACTGAGCTTCACATTGAGCCCAGGAGTCCGACCTGGGTTTCTTTGAGCCGGGTGTCCGCACTAGGCATCCTCGAAGCCGGGAGCTACTGAATATCAAATATAAATGGTGATTAACGAGTCCCCAATTTCACCACTCTATAGATTTTGAATATATGATTTCCCTACTTATTTGCACTGCTACATTCCTTCATTTGAAGGAGCATCAAATATCTCTAGTGCAATATCTCTCTTACTTCTCAACTTTAAGTAAATGGATTCTGTCCTGGCTTCTGAAGAACATCTCTTTCTACCATTACAATGCCCTGCTTAAATCAGAACCAGTACTCCTTTTTCCTTCCCCAAATTACCTGAACATTCCTCTCCTTGAGTACTTAGCACCTGTCTTTTTCTCACTAGAAACTGAATATTACTGGATAAAGTCCAAGCATACACTTTCTGGTCAGAGTGTATTCTAGCCAACCATACACTAAAAAAACTCCACCTTCTGTTTGATTCCCCTTTGAACACACTTGAATTTTTTTTTTATACAAACACAAAAATGAAAGTCAACCAAATTAAAAAGGAATTTGAACAGATCATTATGTCACTAAATAAAAAAGAAAAAATGGGGATCAAATTAAAATGTTGCTGGTGCAGGAAATAATGCCCTAGTCACCAAACCCAGTGTCCAAAGGTTTATATATTTGAATACAAATAACTGATATTTGTTTGCCTTGTTACCTTCAACTCCTAAATAATTAGTATGCTCAGATACCAATAAGCACTACCGCACTTAGGTGGTAGTGTGGGGGACTTAGATACCAATACTGTCATTATTTTTAAGCCTCATTAACAACGTTGCCATAATGGCACATTCCCATGAGCTTGTGTGTGTTTATGGTTCACAAACTTTATTCCTCACACAGACGTATGAATTCTAAACCTATCAGTACTCCCGTTAACCTTCTTAGCCTACCCTTATCTATCATGGTATAACTTGCTCCTCTCTAAAGGTTTGTGAAATATTTGTGATCACTTTCAGCCTGAAGTGCCAACTGGATAATTCATCTTGGCCTCATCCCAAGGTGCCCAACGTCACAGGTGCCAGCCTTTAGTTAATTTGATTCACTCCATGTGATATCAAGAAATGGCTGAAGGCACTGACTACTGCAAAATATTGTTGCCTCAACAATATTGCAAAAACGGCACTGGGAATTTATGCTCCAGAAATAACCTTGCCCCTAGCCAAATTGTTCCAGTTCAGGTACAACACCAATATCTACCTGACAATGTGGAAAATTGCTCAACTATGTCCTGTCAATAAAAATCTGAGCAAATCCAAACTCAATCAATTGCTGCCATAACAACAAC
Source organism: Chiloscyllium plagiosum (assembly GCF_004010195.1). Lineage (NCBI taxonomy): Eukaryota > Metazoa > Chordata > Chondrichthyes > Orectolobiformes > Hemiscylliidae > Chiloscyllium > Chiloscyllium plagiosum. The sequence goes on from NC_057726.1 coordinate 29,800,194, forward strand.
TCTTCATCAGCATGATGAAAGGGTAATTACCAGTGTTACCAAACGACACTTTCAAAATAATGCCCTGCTTACTGGTGTTTAGTTTGGAGGGAAGGGAGGGAGGAAGGCCGAAGTAGAAAGCAATAGACCAATTAGTTTAACATATCATTTGGAAATTTTTAGAAACTCCAAAGGAAGTAATAACACAATGCTCAAAGTCAAAACACAATCCAGCATCAGCATGGTTTTATGAAGGGCAAATTCACAGAATCCCCACATTGTGGAAAGAGGCCATTTGGTCCATTGAGTCTACATGGACCTTCCAAACATCATCCCATCCCAACCCATAGCCCGTACTCCTGTAACACCGCATTTATCATTCCTCAGCTACCTAACCTGCACATTCCTGGACATGACAGAAAATGTAGCATGGCCAACCCACCCAATCTGCATAACTTTGGGCTTTAGCAGGAGACCCACACTGGCACAGAGAATGTGCAAACTCTATATGGACAGCTAGAATTGAACCTGGATCCCTGGCACTTTGAGGCAGCACTGCAAAACACTGGGCCACATGCCTCTCCAACTCGTCAAACATGATTAACAACAGTTCTTTGAAGATGTAACAAGCTAGGTGGATAATGGAAATCTAGACATAGCATATCGGGACTTTCAGAAGGCATTTGATAAGGTACTGCACAAAATGTTATTACACAAGTTAGATCATATGGGGTTTAGGATAATTTATAGCTTGGATAGAGGATTGGCTAACCAACACAAGCAGAGAGTTGGCATAAATTGGTCTTTTTCAGATGCAACTAGCAAGGTGCAAGTGTTCAGGCCTCAGATGCCAACCATGCATAATCTAAACTAATGGCCTGGATGCAGGGATAGAAAATACTATTGACAAATTTACAAATGACACTAAAATAGGTGGGAAAGTTGCAATCAAGAAACAAAAGATTTACAAATGGATATGGGATAGGTTAGGTAAATGGAGCAATATTTGGCAGTTAAGGAGTCAACTACATTGCTGTAGATCTAGTCACACAGTAGCCAGAAAAAAGTGAGGACTGCAGATGCTGGAGATCACAGCTGAAAAATGTGTGGCTGGAAAAGTGCAGCAGGTCAGGCAGCATCCAAGGAGCAGGAGAATCGACGTTTCGGGCAAAAGCCCTTCTTCAGGAATGAGGAAGGTGTGCCAAGCAGGCTAAGATAAAAGGTAGGGAGGAGGGACTTGGGAAGGGGCGTTGGGAATGCGATAGGTGGAAGGAGGTTAAGGTGAGGGTGATAGGCCGGAGAGGGGGTGGGGGCGGAGAGGTTGGGAAGAAGATTGCAGGTCAAGAAGG
>NC_057726.1:29803654-29839932 GCF_004010195.1 Chiloscyllium plagiosum
GCGAGAGGTGGGAGTGGGTGAGAGGGGTGGACAGGTTGAGGCGGTCAATGTCGCGGCGGCAGTTGGCTATGAAGAAATCGAGGGCAGGTAAGAGGCCAGCACGGGGTGTCCAGGTGGATGGAGTGTGTTGGAGGCAGGAGAACGGGTCGTCAGAGGGTGGGCAAGAATCCTGGTTGGAGAAGTAGGCGCGGAGGCAAAGGCGGTGGAAGAATTGTTCGATGTCTCGCCGCATATTGAACTCGTGTGGAGGTGCAGGTGAATTTGTGACGGATATGGAAGGATTCCTTGGGGCCTTGGAGGGAAGTGAGGGCGCAAGTTTTGCATTTCTTGCGGTCGCAGGGGAAGGTGTTGGGAGTGGAGGTTGGACCTGACGAGGGAGTCGCGGAGGGAGTGGTCTTTCCGGAACACTGATAGGGGAGGGGAGGGAAATATATCCTTGGTGGTGGGGTCTGTTTGGTGGTGGCGGAAATGACGAAGGATGATACGATGTTTCTGGAGATTGGTGGGTTGGTAGGTGAGAACCAGTGGGGTTCTGTCCTGGTGGCGATTGGAGGGGCGGAGTTCAAGGCCGGAGGAGCAGGAAGTGGAGGCGATGCGGTGGAGAGCATTGTCAACCTTTAATCTTCAATCTTTAAGATTAATCCGGGAGCGTAGGGGGATGGAGGTGAGGCCTCTGCTGAGGACTGATCTTTCATCCTCAGAGAGGGGGAGGTCTGGAGGGATGGTGAAAATACAGCAGGTCTGGGAGCTAGGACCTGGTGTGGGGCTAGAGCTGGGAGTGGGGGCGGGGTTAGGCGTGTGGGCGGAATTAGGCAAAGATCAGTGTGTCAAACTACCACCGCGCCTCCCTTAAATATTGAAGATTAAAGGTTGACAAGCTCTCCACCGCATCTCCTCCACTTCCCGCTCCTCCGGCCTTGAACCCCGCCCCTCCAATCGCCACCATGACAGAACCCCACTGGTCCTCACCTACCACCCCACCAATCTCCAGATACATCGGATCATCCTTCGTCATTTCCGCCACCACCAAACAGACCCCACCACCAAGGATATATTTCCCTCCCCTCCCCTATCAGTGTTCCGGAAAGACCACTCCCTCCGCGACTCCCTCGTCAGGTCCACACTCCCCATCAGCCCAACCTCCACTCCCGGCACCTTACCCTGCAACTGGAAGAAATGCAAAACTTGCGCCCACACCTCCCCCCTCACTTCCCTCCAAGGCCCCAAGGGATCCTTCAATATCCGTCACAAATTCACCTGCACCTCCACACACATGATTTACTGCATCCGCTGCACCCGATGTGGTCTCCTCTACATTGGGGAGACAGGCCGCCTCCCAAAACGTCGATTCTCCTGCTCCTTGGATGCTGCCTGACCTGCTGCACTTTTCCAGCGACACATTTTTCAACTCTGATCTCCAGCATCTGCAGCCCTCACTTTCTCCTAGCTGATTTTAACCTACTGCGAATCCTCTTGCAAGGATGCCTTCCTTGAAGTAGCTCTCTTCCTCCCTCTACAAGTATTTCAGTGAGTCCCTCTCTCACTGCACCCCCAGGACGATTCCTCTGCCCTGAAGCTCTTCAGCCACATTCTCAAACAGACTCGCTAACACAGTAGCCAGACCAGATAAAGATGAGAGATTTCCTTCTCGAATGCATATTATTGCAACAGGTGGGATATTTCCCCCCAAAAATTAACAGCACTTTTAATTCCATATTTTACTGAATTCAATTGCACTATCATGCGTTTGGCCCATATCCCTCCAAATGTTTCCTATTCATGAATTTATTCAAATGTCTTTTAAACTTTGTAACTGGACCTGCATCCACCACTTTCTCTGGCAGTTCATTTGTTAAAAAAAAGTTGCCCCGAATCTCTTTCGCTCCTCTCAGCTTAAAAATATGCCCTCTTGATTTGAACTCCCCCACCCTACTAGGAATATGATTGAACCAAAGGGTCTGTTTCCATCCTGAATGACTTTATGACTATGTGGTACGGTGGGATTCAAATCCATGTCCCCGAACATGAGCATCAACTTCTAGATTATTAGTTGTGACATTATACCAGCACACAGCAGATGCAAACTAAATGCACTACAGCAAGTTTAAATACATTGAGTCGACCAATTTAAATGTTAATTAGCCAGTATAAACTATTGTAAGTGGAGAATCTCATTTGCACTGGCATTGCTTGGTTGATTCAACAGTGAAACATTTGGGTTAATGTAGTGAAATCTATATTTCCTTTTCTGTGCTTAGCTTATTTTTTACATCTCACATCAGTCAAGATATAAATTGCTCTGTGCAATCAGGAATCTGAGGTCATTTATCCCTCACTTTCAACAATTTGGCATGCAACAAACATGAAAACCTAGGTATGCAAAGGCAAGACTCACTGACAACAGTTAATGTTCGATTTCCCATCACAGTTTCTCTCATTACACCAGACACAAGGTCAACTTCTAAATGTATACCAATCACAAACACTGGCATGACCTGTATATCTACCCAAATCAAACACTGGCATGACCTGTATATCTACCCTTGGAGTAATCACAATTTTCTTTAACTGAATATTGGGGAAAAATGAAGCTTTAATTCCATTACCATGTACCATGAACTACACTCCTTTCCCTTTAACATCATTTTCCTGCATAACCATTCATTCAGAAAAACAGACAACATAAAACTTTAAGCACCTTAATCACTCTAGAGCTTAACTCTTCTTTCATTTATTCATTTTTGTGGGATGTGGGTATCACTGGCTGACCAGCATTTATTGCCCGTTCCTAGTTGAGAAGCTGGTGGTGAGCTGCCTTCTTGAACCACTGCAGTCCACCTGCTGTGGGTTGACCCATAATGCCATTAGGGAGGGAATTCCAGGATTTTGGCCAAGCAACGGTGAAGGAATATTTACAAGTCAGGGTGGTGCGTGGCTTGGAGGGAAACTTGGAAGGTGTGGTATTCGCATATATCTGCTGCCTTTGTCCTTCTAGATGGAAGTGACTGAGTTTGGAAGATGCTGTCTGAGGATCATTGGTGAATTTCTGCAGTGCATCTTGTGGATAGTACTCACTGCTACTGAGCATTGGCAGTGAAGGGAGTGGATGCATGTGGATACAGTGTCAATTAAGTGGGCTGCTTTGTCCTGGATGGTGTCAAGCTTCTTCAGTATTGTTGGAGATGCACTCATCCAGGCAAGTGGGGAAATATTCAAATTCCACTTGCTCCCATTTTCAACTAAGAAACACTTGCCAGCATCACCCCTGGCTTATTTTACAAATCTGTGAAATCCTTAAACAGGTTTCAATTTCAGATTGAAATACTCCAATGTCCTTTCCTGTCTGCCATGCTTCTGACCATCAAAGATGGAGGCTTTGGGAACAGATTTCTTAGCTATTGACATTGAAATAGCAGTCAAAAAAAATATTTGGAGCAATTTCATTAGCTCACTTTTTTTTCCACTGATTAATAGACTTTGGTCAATGCCATTTTGTAATTCAGTTGTTTGTTTTCAAAAAAGTAATGAATGATTTTCATTCCCATGTTTTTGTCAATTAGTACTTTTTTAAAAATCATCTCAGATGTACGGGCTGTTGCCTTATGAAAATAAAAAATAAAATTTATCAAATGCACATAACCTTCCATATTAATTAAATTAATTGTTGTAAACAAGAAAATTAAAAAGGTCAGAGTGATATGAAACACGTATAACACATCTGGCCTGCTCCATGAGGACCATTACACTGGACACTCATTTTATTTTGGACTACCTTGCTGCCACATCATGAGATGACTCTTACTTCAAAGGATATGAAGTTTCTTCCTTCAGCTCCCTTGAAGAGAAATGTTGACATTTTCACTGTAATTGTCAATGCGGTTTCTCAACAATAACAAAAACCATGAAATTCCTTTTTTTTAAAATTCATTACATGTTTGCTCTCATTCACCTTTAAAATATTCAAGATCATAACCACATGTGGCACAATAGCTGCTAGATAATGTAAAACTAGGGTCTTATTTCACCAAATGTCATGGAAAGCCAAAGGGTTAAATACCCATTTCACAGTTTTGGTGATTCTATATTCTTACCTTCTTCCCTGATTGTTTTTCCACCATATCGATGCTCAGTGGGTAATCTTCCAATAGTGGTGTTTTAGTAAACCCACTCTTGGGCATTGTTTCTCCTTCCTGCTGCTGTCACCTCATTCAAACATCCACTGCATCATCATCAACTGTCTGCTGTAAATAAATAAAGTGTAAGTTACAGCATCTAATTTTAATTGACAGGGATTAAACTGTCAAAATTTAATTAAAAATTAATTCTGGCATGATACTTTTAGATCAGGAGTGGAAACATAAGTCTCTCAACTTTTGCAGGGGGCACAGCTGGTGTAGAACACACTATGACTCAACCTGTTCAGTTTTAAGTCACGTCCGCTCTTCAGAAATGCTGATATGCCTCAAAATCCTACAGTATTCCCAAACAATTCCTACTTTGACTTTACCGCTCAAGGTGAACACACTGGACCACTGCTACTACGCTAAAATTTGAATGTTGACTGTTTATGCATTTGTAAAAAAAAAATCAACTGTCATTTTGTTTGCATTTGATGCTGTTGAGATAACTCAAGTATTGCCACATTGAAACGACATTACTACAGTTCAAATTGCACAATACTGACTTCCAAATTGTACAATAACTTTATCAAACAGGAGCATCAAGGGTGCTCCACCAGTTAAGAAGATTATGTGCTCCACCAGTTAAGAAGATTATGATTCCACATATAATTTATAGGTTTGGCTTTTGTGGTACAGTGGGTTCAATTCCGACCTGCTTCAGAGCATGTAGTTGCATCTCTGAACCAGGTGAGCAAAAAACATCCATAATTACCAATTTCACTGACCTTACTGATGTTAAGGAAGGTGGCAAAAGAGGAAGGTGGGTAGGCTAACAGACTCAAAGATGCATAGGTTGAAAAGAACTACTATCATACTGCACCAGGCCTTTGGCCATGATTATCTTCAAACATGGTACCCATTGAGAGAGAGTGAATTTATCCTAATATCCCAATCAAAAATCGATCCAACAGCATTACTTGGCAACAGAGTCACAACTCCACTATTTTGAGGAAATTGCAATCTTGATTTTTAAAATGCATTGCTTTCCTAGGCATGTTACACCTAACTAAACGTTTCACGACCAGATAATAGATATTTTCTAATCAACATGTTCAAAGATGTTATTACACACCTCTGAAGCAGGTGGGACTTGAACCTGGATTTCCTGGTCCAGAGGGAGGGACATGACTGCTGTGCTACAAGACCACTCAACTGCTAGATTATGTATTGAGTGGGATGAGGGAGAACAGTACTCTCGTTTATTTTAAACTAATGAAAATGTTGCTTCAAACACGAACTCTTTCACGAAACAATAACTGCTACTAACTGAGCAACAGCTGTTATTCAATGTCACTTGTAAGTCACAAGTGCAGAATCCAAATCACACAGGTCTCAAATACAAAAATCAAAATTGCCACTGCAGTACTGTACAAACGGAGCACAGCACTGTTGCAACTCATATTCTGGCTGAGACATTAAAGCTAGGCTCCAACTCAGGTGGATACAAAAGATCACATGACACTGTTTCAAAGGGGAATTTATCGCTAATGCCTTGGACAATATTTTCAAGACAAAAACAGACTGTTTGCTCATTACCACATTGCCAATCGTGGGAGTTTGCCGTATACGCATGCTGCTGCATTTCTTACATTATAACAGTTACCAAACGTCAAAGCACTTTGTTCACTGTAAAGTGCTTTCAGCTATTAGGTGGTTATGAAGCTACTACATAAATCTAAAGATTTTTTTTTCCCTTACAGGGGAATTTAAATTTAGACAACACATTTCTTCCAGCTTCTTCTGTAACAATATAGAATGCAAAGAAAATTATTAAGGCCCTTTCAAGACTTGGATTGGTTGTTAACTTGAACTCAATACATAAAGATGTAAATAGATTTACACTGATGTAGTTGTTACAATGAAGCTTATAAAGTTGGTATATTTTGTACTGCAGCTTGAACTTTAAGGCAAAGAGCATTATGTAGCCTGTTCTTGAACCCGTGTGACAGTAAACCTGGGTGATTTGATTGTTGAGATGAAAGGACTTAGATTGTTTGACTGATAAAGGTGCAAATTGATTGCACTTGAAGACAGTGGCAGCGGTGTGAGGTTGTAACGACTTGACTCACAGTCTCCCAAAGTCCCTGAAAAGGTGTCACTGGCAGCAGGCTGCAATTATATATTTATTTCTAAGATGAAACCTGTTGGACTATAACCTGGTATTGTTGTTGGCATGAACTTGCGGGCTTCCCCACAAATTAATGAATACCACAGATAGTGGAGGGTCTGAATAATCAACAAAAAGAAAAGGCTGCTTTACTTTGCAACCTACCAAAATCGGTTGCATAAGGTCAAAGGTCTATTCAATGAGATACATCATGCAACATTTCATGAATTCAAGGTGACTTGTTCTGGCATGGTCTGGGAGAAGCATCATTGGAACATGCTTTAAAGCGAAGGAAAACGCCTAGAAATGATCACTTGAAGTTACTACTTGGTGACATGCAAACCCACTGAAAACTGAAAGCAGTTGCAGTCTAATTTCTAAAACACTAATTCAATGGAGAGTGTAACAGGTGATAAGTGTAAAGGCAAACATTCCACGCTCTGGCTTAACACAACTTTCACTTACTCAGTCATTTGGTAGCAAAAGTTTTAAAATGTAAAATCTTGATGCACCATTCTCTCTGCTATCATTTGGAAATTAAATTTCTTTTGAAACATTATCAGTTTCTATGGAGATCATAAAAGTGGCCAAACAAAATGCTACAGTACCAGTTCTCCCTTTCTACGTATTGCATCTCCTGATTCAATTTCACAATAATGAGCTTGCATGTCAAAAAGAAATGGTTGTAATAACAAGATAGCAAACATTTAATAAGGGATGGGGGTGGGGTGCTCAAAACTAGACATGTACGGCAGCCACAGTTTTCCTCGATTGCACCTGTATCTTGACAACACTAAATATTGTGATTTAGCTTGCAACGGCTGAAAACACAAGTATCATGCAAACAGGTTTTATTGACACTGAACTTTTAACTGTAAATTCTAAGCACAATAACCGCTAAAGAATAACTTTACTTATAATAAAAAAACATTTCAAGTTTCCTGCTTTTTTAAAAAAGACCATATTATTGCTGAGCTGCTGACTGGGATCAACATTTATGCATTCTAAATCAGGTGTTTTTCGGCACAGCAGTTCACTGATTCAATCACAAGACATTCCTTTCCACAGCTCCCTATAATCATAACAATGTTTATGAGACAGTACAGTTGTTCAAAGTTGTTTTATCTTACAGTCTTGTCTTTGAAGAATGACAAAATGCCCCTATACTTATCAGTGAAAAGTGCTGCTAATCTAGCCATAAAGCAACTTCAAGTTGTCATTTGTGGTACACGTGGAGATTTGCAGTGATATTTTGGTCAGTATGCACACGTGACATTCCATTGCTACACTGTCACCATCAGAATCAGGCTGCTCCAACACACTGACGAAAACAAATCAACGGCAGGCAATGGGATCCAGAATGGTTTTCTTAGGTGTTTGTATTAAAAAGGTATGTTTAAATAGTAATTTGTTCGTATAGAATGCATATTTTGAGAAGAACAAAATTGGCGGGTTGTATCAAATAGCACATCTCTCCGGCTGCTCACAGTAAGCACAGCACTGAACATATGCAATTAACTGGCACTTACAAAACTTGAGAAGTATTCAACATTGGATGTCATTCTGCATTTGACTATATTGCCTTGATAATCCTGGGTGTGAGAGAAGTATTATGCTGGTCAATTCAGGTCTGCAGTGTGGCACACAGATGTACAAGCTAAGCATACAAGTAGCTCTCCTATAACACCGTAGTTGCGTTCCAGAGAAACCTTGCATAATGTAAATAATGGGGCCTATGGGAAAAGTGGGGTTAGGGGCAGACCAGCAAAAATCATGTAATATTTTGGCCTTGACTCCTAACTGTGGTAGTGGATTCCACAGGGTCACCATTCTCTGGATGAAGAAATTTTTATGTGAATCCTAAATGATTTACCACATATCCTTAGACTGTGGGTGGCACGGTGGTGCAGTGGTTAGCACTGTTGCCTCACAGCGCCAGAGACCCGGGTTCAATTCCCGCCTCAGGCGACTGACTGTGTGAAGTTTGCATGTTCTCCCTGTGTCTGCGTGGGTTTCCTCCGGGTGCTCCGGTTTCCTCCCACAATCCAAAGATGTGCAGGTCAGGTGATTTGGCCATGCTAAATTGCCCGTAGGTGTTAGGTAAGGGGTAAATGTAGGGGTATAGGTGGGTTGCGCTTCAGCGGGTCGGTGTGCACTTGTTGGGCCGAAGGGCCTGTTTCCACACTGTAATCTAATCTAAATCTAATTTAAAACCCCAAATCTGGACTCCCTGGACATCGAGACATCCTTCCTGCATTTACCCTGACTAGTTTTGTAAGAAATTTATAGATCTCTTTGCAATCTTTCCTCATTCTCCTGAACTCCAGACAACATAATCCTAACCGATTCAACCTCCCCTCACACATTCGTTCTGCCATCCCAAGTTATCAGTATAGTAAATCTTTGCTACACTTGTTCTTTTGCGAAAGCATCTTTCTTCAAATATGACCACCAAACCTGCATGCAATATTCCAGGTCTCACCAAGGCCCTGCATAATTGCAGCAAGAAATCCTTGTTCCTGTAATTGAATCCCCTTGCTATGAAAGCCAACAGAATATTTGCCTGTTTTACCATCTGCTGCACCCCAATAGTTACCTTTAGCAAAACACAGGTCTTGTTGCGCATTTCCTCTTTCATTTTACAGCAAAATAATAATCTGCTTTCCTGTTTTTTTTACCAAAGTGGATAATGTCACATATATCTACATTACGTGGGCCTTCCATCTCAATTTCCCCAATTACATTTCCCTACTCATACTGAATTCCTTCAGTACTTTGTTACGACACGAGTAAACCCTTCTGCTTAATTTAAACCAGCAACACAGAAAAGATTTATCCCAAGCAGTAACCTATGAAAATTGGAGGCGCCAAGAACTATTTAAATTAAAAATTAACAGCTTTATTTCTTAAAGTATAACAGAGAATAATTAATTTACAACTATTTACAACTCCTTCCTCTATCGTATCTTTTACTTTCCCGTTTATAATACTAGCCCGATAAAAACCCTAATTACAATTTACTGAAAAATTCAAATTTCAAAACCAGCCAGCGGTTGAATCTTCTCGTGGCAGATTTGCTCTCTGAGTCGGTGTTGCTGTTTTCCTGTGCAAACTCCTTCTCTGGACAGGTACCTCTCAGACAGTTCTGACTAGCAGCCAAAATCTGTTGGCCTTCTAGTAGTTCTCCCCCAACTGCTCAATTTTCCCCAGTCTTATACCCCCAAAGCATCAGATTGTGACATTGGCTTTTAATGTTATCAATATGTTAAAATCAAACTTGATTGGAGTTTGTTTTTTTTTGGGGTATAATTAAAGCTGATTGGCCTAATTCAAATTTTTGTCTCCAGGCAGCCAGCAACGCTAGCTGCTGGACCACATGTTACACTGTATTTTATTCAGAACACTTCATGCTGTCAGGTAGTTCTCCTAGCTTTTAACTTTCTTAAAGGTATACAGCCACATCTTTCTAACAACTTCCCTTTCACTAAATCCTGCATATCTCAATATTTTTGGTATGTTATTTGCTAATCTCCCTTGTGAAGGCAGAACCAAAATACATATTTATTTGGTCAGCCATTCCTTTGTGGCCCATTATAATTTAAAATTTCCGACTAAGGGACTTGTATTAGTCCTCAGCAATCTTTTTCTCTTTACCTAACCAATTGTAAAAGTTTCTTTTGGTATGTTCCTGAAAACTTACACTTGTACTTCATTCTTCCATTATTTATCAGTCCCTTTGTTTTCTAAACTGCTCCAACTCCTCAGATCTCGTGTTTTTAACTGGTCAATTTGTATTGTACGTCTACAGTGATTAAGATTGAGGTAGTTAAAAATCAACACGTTACAGTCCAACACATTTATTTGGAGGTACAGAACAATCTCAATTATCTGAACGAGACGGGCAGGGAGTATTTTGGTCAGATAACTGATTGTTCAGATAATATATCTTTTTTACAGGACCTTGAGATCTCGTTTAGATAATGTGAAATTCGGATATTAAAGTTAGGGTAACAGAGGTCATTCTGCATAAGCTTTTGGAATGCTCCTTTTATCAGGTAGTCAGCTTTACTTTCAAATAAACCTGTTGGACTATAACCTGTTGTGTGATTTTCAACTTCGTCCATCCCTGTCCAACACTGGCACAACAACATCGTAAAGTGGATAGGACTGGGAATTTGTCCCCAGCTTTGTTTTTGGCCTGCATATGATCTGGTCAACAGCTCTCCCATTTTTGGCACAAGTTCCCAGATACTTGGCAGGGTTGACTGGGGATGAAGAAGTGTGCCTTTGTCATTTAGGTAGCAAATTGACAATGTCAGCATAATTAGGCTATATTTTATTCCATTTTTAAAAACTGAACATAAATTTCACTATCTGTTTTGGTAGAATTCAAACCCATGCCCTCGAGACATTAGCTTGGGCTTCTAAATTACTGGTTCAATGACATTATCACGATAACATTGCTTCCCATCTGCTAGCATTGGGAAACAGGTTGAAAGTTTATTTTGTTGTTTGTTATAAAGTCAGTTCAATGGTCTGAGGTGTATTGCTATTTTTCACTTGACAAAATCATATTCCATTGTTCAGGAAATTCTGTAGACCATATGTGTATGTTTCAGTGACGAATCATGATAGTCAAATGCAAGTTAAACAAATGATCCATCAAGCCAGGCTTCCTTCTGGGATGGGACTTAGAATCATTGAATCCCTATGATGTGGAAGCAAATCATTCAGCCCAGAAAGAGTGCACAAGACCCTTCAAAGAGCATCCACTTTCAATCCCTGTAACCTTGCATTTTCCATCGCTAACTCACTTCATCTAAACATCCCTTGACACAATGAACAATTTAGCATAGCCATTCCAACTAACCTGCACACCTCTGGAATGTGGGAAGATACTGGAGGACTCAGAAACCTATGCAAACATGGGAAGCATACGCAAACTCAACACAGACAACTGCCCAATGCTGGAATCAAACCCAGGTTCCTGGTGCTTTCAGTCAGCAAGGTTAACCACTGAAGAATCATGCTGCTAAAATGGGATAGCTTGGCCAGAGTAGTAGCATTTCTGGAGCACAAATCTTCAATAATTCTACCAGAATTTTGTAGTATCCCATGCCAATCATTTCTTGATATCACAAGCAGTGAATCAAATTGGTGTAAGACTGGTATCTGTTATACTGGGGAGGACTTGGGGAAGCAGAAATAGATCGCCACTTTGCAATTCTGGCTGAAGATTGTTACAAATGCTTCAGTCTTATCTCTTACGTTAATGTGTTGGGCTCTTCCATCACCGAGGATGGGGATATTTGTGGAGCTGCTTCTTCCAACAAGTCATTTAATTGTCCACCATCATTCACGACTCCAGAGCTTAGATCTGATCCGTTGATTGTAGAATCACTCAGGTCTAATTATCACTTGCTGCTTGGCATGCAAACAGTCCTGATTGGTAGATTCACCAAGTTGACCTCATTTATCGGCATGCCTTGTGCTGCTCCTAGCATGCCCTCCTGCATTCTCCATTGAACCAGGGTTGATCCCGTGTCTCGATGGTAATGATTGAGTCGGGGATGTGCTGGGCCATGAGGTTGCAGATTGTGCTGGGGTATAATTCTGCTGCTGTTGATGGCACACCGTGCCTCATGGGTGCCCAGTCTTCAGTTCCTAGATCTGCTCACCTATATCGCACTTATCAGAGTGACAGTGCCGCACAATACAATTGAGGATGGGACTTTGCCTTTGAAGGGATGACGTGGTGGTGACTCTTTCCAATACTGTGTGCAAATGCATCTACAGCCGGCAGATTGGCGAGGATGAGGTCAAGAATGCTTTTTCCTCACCATCTCCCACAGATCCAGTCCAGCAGCTATGTCTTTCAAGACTCGACCAGCTTGATCAATAGTGTTGCTGCCGAGCCGCTCTTAGTGGAGAACATTAAAATGCCCACCTAAAGGACATTTTGTCATCCTCAGTACTTCCTCCAAGGGCATTCAACATGGAAGACTATTGATTCATCAATTGGTGGAGGGTGGTACGTAATAATCAGTAGGGAGATTTCCTTGTCCATCTTTAACCTGAAGCCATGAGACCTCATGGGGTCTGGACTCAATGTCTGGAAGACTCCCAGGGCAACTCCCTCCCGACTAGATATCACTGTGCCACCACCTCTGCTTGTTCTGTCCTGCTAATGGGATGATGACAGTGGTCTTACTCATGGAATCTTCCTTAGAGACAATGTCAGGCTGTTGCTTGACTAGTCCGAGAGACAGCTCTCGCAATTTTGGCACTAGCCCCCAGGTGTTAGCGAGGATGACTCTGCAGGGTTGACAGTTTCTGTCACTGCCGTTCTGGTGCCTCGGTCAATGCCAGGTGATCTGCCCTATTTTATCTCTTTGTTGTGACTTTGGAGCAATTGATACAACTGAGTGCTGTTAGGCCACTTCAGAGGGCAGTTGACAGTCAACCACATTGCTATGGGTCTGGAGTCACGTGAAGACAAGACCAGGTGAGGATAGCAGATTTCCTAATCTACTCTCAAATGTATTGATAGCTTGCCCCACAACGCCGTCCCATCTACTTGTTTGGTGCTGAAAAGACCCAGCCCTGTCATTACTCTTGTGCTTGCATTATATTTAAGAATCCAGGAAATATAGCCATGAAGCTGTCAGCTCGTCATAAAAACGAAACTCACCAATATCCTACACCTTACCTACGCTGGTTGACATGTGACCATTAAGCTTGACAACGAGTGCCATTATGCCTTAACAGCAATCCTAAAAACTTTCCCACCAGCAGACGACATTGAAGGGCAAAAGACTAAGTACACAAATTCCTAATGCCACCTGCCAGTGCAAAGAAAACTCAATGAAATCACCAACTCCATTGGTGTCTGATTTTATGCTTGAAAACTTCACTTTTATGTTAGGCTTCACATTAACCTGATTCCTCATTAGTTTAGTGTTTCACAAACACTTTCTGATATCAGTTAAAATTTGCTTGTTAAACTATATCACTATTGCTCGCACTAATGTTGATGTGTACTATACATGCATTATGTAAAGTCAAGCAAGTGGTGGAAATTAGGATTTTGGCCTGTTTTCTCATATATTGATCATGGCATTACACACCAGCAATGTGCATACTGGACCAACTGACAAACCACAGAGAGGACGACAGGCATGGTAAGTTACCTGAGAGGGTTGGCTCTTGCTAGTGATATTCAAACCCAGAGTTTTCTTTTAGAAAACATCCTTACTTTCATATTTCTTAATACTTTTGAGGCACTCTAACCTTATATCATACTAGTAACTCCTTCAGCGCTGATGTATCACTTTAGAACCAAGCCTGAAACAACTATCAGAATTTTGATCTTCAACTGCTCGAAATCCCTCATTTCAAAAGTTTTCTTAAAAACTAGTCTTTCAACTAGATGTTTGATCATTCTCTCATCAGAAATCAGCAACGATTCAATTCTTCCTCCATTGCTATATTAAAGGCAACATGCAATTATAGGATAATTTATTTTCGACTAATTTCAATACAAAATTTGCACTACAGAAATAAGCCATACATACATGGCTACACACTTTGCTTAAATCACGCTAAATTTTCATCAATTGCACTGTCTCTACCTACTTAAATTTCCATATGCATTTTCATTATCTTACCTTTTAAAAAGTTTTTTTTTGCATTTTTACTAAGGGCATTTAAAGATTACACAATTCTATATCTATGAAATCAAAAACTTGGAGAATTGTATAATTAAACAGAAATTAGAAAATAGATGAACAAAACTTGCAAAGGTATTTGTAAACCCTCAGGTCTGGCACTTATAACCATATTGGGGAATTGACATGTTGGCAAGGATTGAGCTTGTTTAAGTCTGTATTCGAGACGGCTCAGGGAACCCCTGATGGACCCGACCTGTGAGCCTCTCTTGGTTCATCCTGGAGATCATACTCTGTGGTAGTCTGGAAAATAAAACTCTTACAGACAGTTCAGTTTCAATTATTACCTTTATCTACCAATGGCATCAATGTTATACTATAACATAGATACCTACAAGCCAGGCTTGAGCTAAGGTTTTAAAACTATTAGCAGAATCATGGCGCCAGCTCCTACCCCGAAGAGCTCTCTCAAGCTACTCCCCTTATTGCTGCAAACAAGCTATCTTTATACAGAAACTGGCATTAATATTACAAAAACACATGTCCTTAGTCAGATAAGCAGCAATAAAATGGCAAAAGACAGGTCTGAGTACCTTGACTAATTAAGCTACATGTACATCAAAGTGGGAACCCTGATCAAGCCAGACCAAGTGGTCAATTGCTTTGGTTAGATAATCTTCCCTTTTAACCTTACATCATAACGAGAGACTAGTCTAATCTGTGTGGAAAAAGGTCACGAGGTAACCTCATTTAGCTAACATGTCCAGTATCATTGTCCTAGAAAATGGCTTTTTCTTTTATAATCATCTTAGATTCCCAAAATGCAAATAAATTCGTAACATTTCCAGATCTCAAGCTCCAGGGAACACTACACAAACATTCAATCCATGATAAGCAAGTGATTTGTGGTCAAATCAGACCACAAAGAGTTAACCTTTCCACCAGCTTCCATCCTGTCTTTCCCTCTCTGTCCTTTGAACCCTGAAGTCAGTGAATGTAATTTACAGAAGAATGTTTTCTCTCTCTCTCTCTCACACACACACACACACACACACATTCCAACTTACTTATTACATCAGTTTCAGCCTTTGTCGTTTTCCTAGCTTGAGACATTCACATTGCAGAATAGTCAAGATTAGGGAGCTCAGCTTCACAAATGCAAATCTGCTCAGTGCAGTATATATGAAAATGTATCAGGAATGTTCTATTATGTGCGTATTCCACTCAGTTTATTTAATTACAAATTATTTTCCTATTGAGTATGAGCTTTGTTAAGAATCTTCAATATAAACTGGAAACTCAGTTATATAATATCCCACTGTGAAGTATGTGCAGCTTCCAGCCCCCTGGGTGAGAAGGCAGTACTGTCACATATTCCACGTGAACAAATGTTCTCACCTTATTTATTCACACTGATTCAAGCACTTTGCTGCATCTCCTGTAGCAGATGTGTATGGCTACAAGCTTTCTTAAACAAAGTTGAGCAATTACCATAAAGGAGAGTAAATATTTACACGTACTGGACGTCTCATTTCAATAGAGCATATAGGTAACGTATGGTTGACAAATACAAATACTTAAACAAGAAAAAGTAGGTATAATGACACATAAGAATCACTCTGGTCCACTAAAAATAGACAAAACTGCAATTTGAACTTTCAATCATTTCCCCTCATCACTATATCAAACCAACACTTATAGTTAACAACCTAGTTACACCAAAATAGTGCTGAGCTTCAAAACACACAGGTATACTTGGAATGTACCAAATCTACAGATGACCCAAAATGTTACGATTGCCTCACATAAAACATGAGCTTTGCATTTTCATGTTATAGGATTTAGAAAAACATAAACTCTAGATTTATCAGATGTAGCTAATGAAGAATGACTTAGCTATACTTGAAATGACTTAACAACTTTCATGGGAAACCTCACTTAAAACAATATTACTATACATTCTGATCACCTGCATACTGTGCAGGCAGAAACATAATTATAATTTTAAAACTAATTAGTACATAAAAGTAAGATTATGTCTTACAGACAAGAATGGTTGTATAGTGAATAGAACAGGGGCATCACCACTCATATTGCACATAATTACATTTTACTGAATGCACATATTATACTTCAACCAGTGGAGGGAGCAAATATCAAACAATGAAATTAAGTAACACAAATTTACATGAAACAAATGATACAAACATTTAGTCAGGGTTGACACCTTGGTAGCATAGATCCTAAAATTTGCAATGATACAGAAGATTAACATGGCCTCTATGCAAGGATGACATATAAATTTGTGAAGCGTTGGGGCCCTCTTAACAGTGGCAGTGCCCCTATCCCCAGACCAGGAGGCCGAGATTAAAGTTTCACCTGCTCCAGACATGCATAACAACATCTCTGAACAGGTTGATTAGAAAAATAAGACAATATTTTTAAAAGGCAGAAGAGTTTACATGCAAATAATTATGATTCAAAAATAATGAATGCATACAACTACTTATGATGTGGAGGTGCCAATTTTGAACTGGGGTGGACAAAGTTAAAACCCACACAACATCAAGCTAGAGTCCAACAGGTTTATTTGGAAGTACTAGCTTTTGGAGTGCCTCCAAATAAACCTGTTGGACTATAATCTGGTGATGTGTGATCTTAAACTACAACTATTTATACAAACTCAGTTTGTGTATCACATACTATCAAGACACTTATTTCAAGAAAACAGCACTATTTGTCAAAAATATCAAACACAATTCAAATTACAATCAATTCAAAACTAACTAGAAATTAAGCAAAAACTTCTTTATCCAGAGACAGGAACTCCTTAAATAGTCTCATGTGGGCCTACATTTTCAGGCTGTTAAACAACCCATTCACATCTTACTTAAATGTAATGCCATGCCCAACATTGTGGTCCTGAGAACATCTGTCACAACAATAAGCTCTGCCCATCAGCTGCAGAGCTGGACACCATCCAATGCTTTTAAAGTTAATGTGATTGTCTGACTGCCTCTTATACAGAACCAAATCTTTATACCTTTTACATTTGAAATATAGCTGACTTCTCCCATGCTCTGTTCCAAACTCAGAAGCCATACAATTACCCATTTTACTGTATTTTCTTTTAACAGGATGTGCCAATTTTTGTAGTGCTTCCAATGAATCCATGCAGCAATGCTTTCAATAAATAATCATGGCCACTTAGTTATCACAACGTAGTTATAGAATTGATTAGAAAATCTACAAACAACAGTTTATACACAGAATGCTTTAAGAAAATCGAAGGCATCTCCAGCAGGAGTTTAACCACTTTTTCCAATCTCACCAGTTCACATCTGGTGATGCTGAAAAGTACAAACAACATCTTGTATATTTCTGTTGACAAATGGAGTACTTGGACACTCAAGTTGAATTAGAATAAATGATTAACATTCTCAATTGCTTCAACAATGCTCAATATCCCATTAAATGTAAAACTACGATACAAAGCAAGAAGAAATTTCCTAAATACCATGTTTAAAGGCAGAAGTGAATTTTCTTTTCAAAATAACTGATAAACATGTTATGACAGAGGTTGGAGGAGTGCACTCTTCCTCCAGTCCCATCATTCCACAAGTCAAATGATAAAAATACAGTACTTCCTAGTTCTTGAGATGGCCAATTAAATACATTTATGTCAGGTTTATAAAATAAAATTCAAAACTAGAATTCTTTAACATAAACTTAAAATTAGTTTAGCAAAGTAAAACTTATTTGAAGATGGTACGTAATCAGTAATATGCAAGCGCAAATGTTTATTCTTCGAAAAAGGTCAAAAGACACATACATTTCAGGGAAAGAATAAAAACTAATTTCTATCTGTGGAGTTTCACTTCCTAAAAAGAAGTTTTCTGGTCATTATAGTCATTCTTGGAATCACAAAAGATGTTCTTATGTTTGTTGATGAGATGTTCTGACATGTATAGTCAATATCACTTAGCATGCCTGGTTGCCTCCAGAGTCTTGGCAGACAACCTACTCCGAAAATGAAACAGCAAAAAGTTCCTTCACATCACCCTTTCAGAAGAGCAAATAGGTTTCTTTTTGAACTTAGCAAGTAGATTTTTTCATAAATAGGAAAGACTACCTGCAGCCTTCATTACAGACTTCAAGTCCTCCAACTAACTCATAGCACTTTCCACCCAGTTACAGTTCAAATAGTTCCAGCAAGGGTTAATTGCCGATTGAAAAGTTATTACTGTCACGACATATCTCGGACGCTTTGTTAAAAACTCTAATGTCATATAGACTTTTCAATGATATCTTCTAAAGAAACTGTCCCCAGTACGTGCACAATACTTGAAATAGGAGAAAGTGAGGACTGTAGATACTGAGATCTGAGTCGAGAGTGTGGTGCTGGTAAAGCAGAGCAGGTCAGGCAGCATCCAAGGAGAATCGACATTTTGGGCATAAGCCCTTCATCAGGAAGATTCTCCTGCTCCTTGGATGCTGCCTGACCTGCTGTGCTTTTCCAACAACACACTCCCAACAATATTTGAAATAGTCCATTTCTCCATACCCCTCAAAACAGAATCCAAATTCTCTAAGAAACAGCAAATATGAAACATCTGCAAACATACTTCACACTCAATCCTAAAAGGGACCGAAGAAGCAACTTTTTCACGCAAAGCGTGGTACACGTATAGAATGAGCTGCCAGAGGTAGTGGTGGAGGCTGGTACAATGACAACATTTAAAAGGCATCTGGACCGGTATAGGAGTAGGAAGGCTTTAGAGGGATATGGGCCAAGTGCAGGCAAATGGGACTAGATTAATATAGGATATCTGGTCGATGGACAGGTTGGACCAAAGGGTCTGTTTCCATGCTGTACATCTCTATGACTCTAAGACAGGGACATGTTGGACCAAAGGGTCAGTTTCCATGCTGTACATTTCCATAACTCTAATTGACAATGATCTTCATTACAAAAGGATACACTCATCTGTCTTATACCAATATATTTTTCTAATCTGCTGCTCATTTCAAGTATTTTCTATTTTAATTTGATCACCAGTACAGTGTGAATGAAACTTTCTTCCAACAAATTGCTAAGATTAAAGCTGTTGCCTTTGATCCTCGCCACAACCTGTCCTCCAGCTATGAATTCTATTTCTCTTCTTACTAACTGAGGCTGAGTGAAACAACCTCATATTTCACATCAAGATTAGCTACTGACCATACATCCATACAATCACTAAGACTCCTAATTCCAGCTCCCTTCCATTTTCTGACACATCTATTTCAGTTATTCTGCTATTGAATCCTCATCAGTGTCTTTGTTACTTCTGGACATGACCATTTTGCTGAAGTCTTGGAGGTCTCTTTATCGAACTTCTCCAAGTTCAGGTAATCAAAGACAGTGTTGTTTGCACCAAATTCAGTCCAAGCTCTACTCAGTCATTATCCATATTAAACTGCCATTGTACTTTAGCTGGTAAGACCCAAGATAGAGTTATTTTCTAAATATCAAAATTCTTTCTAAAGCGAATTCTTCACGATGGCTCAGTGGTTAGCACTGTTGCCTCACAGCACCAGGGTCCCAGGCTCGATTCCAGCCTTGAGCAACTGTCTGTGTGGAGTTTGCACATTCTCCCCGTGTCTGCGTGGGTTTCCTCTGGGTGCTCCGCTTTCCTCCCACAGTCCACAAAGATGTGCAGGTCAGGTGAATTGGCCATGCTAAATTGCCCGTAGTGTTAGGTGCATCAGTCAGAGGGAAATGGGTGTGGGTGGGTTACTCTTCAAAGGGTCGGTGTGGACTGGTTGGGATGAAGGGCCTGTTTCCACACTGTAGGGAATCTAATCTAATCTAAATCCACTGCTCTCTACTGCTTTTTTAATGCACTGAAATGTCAATTCCTTGACTAAACATTTGGTCATCTTCGTAAGTACCCTTGCATTGTTTCCTGATCTTAACTGTCAGTGATTTGCCATTGCCTTCCATTCCTAAGGCAGTACAAAGATGAAAGTTCTGTGCCTCCTTACCCAGACTAGGAATAGGCATTGTTCTGAACTACATATTAGTCGCCTAGCCAACACAGCTGACTTGGAACCCCATAACAAACAATTTTACCAGATTTCTAGCACCCACATGTGATGAGACTGTTACTTTAAAGAGTTTTTTTTGTCATGGGGGTTTTTTGAAGATAGGTTGTTAAGGCAGACCTGGTGACTGCCTAAATCAACAACTTAGCAGGTCTTCAGATTTTTTTTTAAAAATGTTGGAACAATGGAAGCAGCTTGAATGGGAGTGGCCAGTTTTCACAGACCAGACTTTATTGTTTTTATTTAGCTTTAGCAGTGAGAAGCCATTTTGGGTCCGAGAAAAGTTGGGAGCTTCAGTGAATGATTCCTAGCTGCTACTTTCTCCAAATCCTCTTGTTGTTTCCTCCTGGACTGGAGAACTGCATGTAAGAATCTGTGCCTAAATTTAGCTTTTTGCTAAGTGGTGCATTTTTGGACAATTATGTTATGGACCAGGCCAGATCCCCTCAAAATATTTCAAGAAGGTAACACAGACCCTAACTTTTCTCATTGTTTTAAACAGGTCCAAATGTGGATATTCCAGGAGTGATACAGCTGACTTAGTTAGACTCAACCACTTAGTTTTAAACAAAACAGAATTTATTTACAGACTACTGATTGAAACGCGAACCAAGAGAACTGAATTTAGAATAACTAAATCTATTTGAAAACCCAGTCGACTCTATCGTAACTTAATGCTGCGGTTTCAAATTCCAGCAACATTCCCATAAACAACCCCTCGGCAAAAAAGGGAAAAAGCAAAAATAGGTTCTTACAGGAGAGATGTCAGAGAGACAGACAGCCAAAAAAACCTCTGTTGAAATAGGGAACCTTTTCTCCCAGGAGCTTTGACCAGCAACTTCAAACTGCCTGCTGGAACCAAACTAAACTGGGAAAAACCCTGAACTGGGAGAACTGTCCACTTACCTTTCACTGTACAAGCGTTTTTTTTTGAAAAACTTAAAAGCCTTTTCAAGTAGACATTTCCAGACATATCGGAACCTCTGCCTTTATTACTCCTCTTGAAACAAAAACCAAGGACAACATAACTTTGTTAAAGGGCAGCATCATCACCATTAGTTAATAATAGGTATTGCACCTATTATTTGGTTAAGTTTTTCAATAGTTAAGTTATTCTAAATGCATTTGTGTTTTGTTTGTATTCTAACTACAGTATTTAAAGAAATTGTATTTTGCTTAACGTGGAGGAGTTTGACCAGTCGGATCACATCTGGAAGATGCACTTCACATCTACCTTTAAAATAAGAAATATTTGGGTCTAGGCTTCATAAAGTATCTTGAGGGGGGCTGGTCTGCTCTATTACAAACGGAGGGCTCTTCAAGATCAAAATCCATACTTCCAAGTCAGGTTTAGGATTTAAGATTAGATTCCCTACGGTATGGAAACAGGTCCTGCAACCCAACAAGTCCACAGCGAGTAACCAAAAGAGTAACCCACCCAGACCCATTCCCCTACCCTATATTTACCCCTGACTAATGCACGTAACACTATGGGCAATTTAACATGGCCAATTCACCTGACCTGCACATCTTTGGATTGTGGGAGGAATAGGAGAACTCGGAGGAAACCCATGCAGACACAGGGAGAATGCACAAACTCCACACAAGACAGTTACCAGAGGCTGGAATTGAACACAGGTCCCTGGCACTGTGAGGCAGCAGTGCTAACCACTAAGCCACCATGCTGCCCATTGTTGGACTCAAATGTGGCAAGTGGTAGGTGTTAGTGCCTTTTGTTTCGCATATTGAATTCAGTTGGTTTAAACAAGGCTTACTCTGGGTAGTAATGGTTTTCGGTCACGAAGAGCTTTCTGGCCGTGGAAGAAGTGACTTCGGGAGTTTTACAGTAAGTGAGCAGAGCAAAGCTGCTGGAATTGGCAGACAAGCTGGAGTTGGGGTTGCCTTTGTCTGTGTGAAAAGGGGCGATAACTGCAGCAATAGCTTGACATTCAAATTTACTGGAAATACCATCGCAATCTTTGGAAATGACTAGAATTCAATTGCAGATGAAGTAGCTTGAAAGCGAAAAGAAAATGAAACAGTTTGAATTAGGATTTAAAGCAGAGGAAACAGTAAAAAGGAGAGGAAGGCCCTAGCCAAAAAAAAAGTGAGTTTGAACTTCAGAAGTTGGCAATTAGAGAGGAAAGTAGACTTAACAGGGTGGAGGAGTAGTTAGAATGTAGGCTTAGTGACGAGGATAATGATGGCGAGCAAACCCATCATAGCCAAAAGCGTGGTGGGGATCTGTTTAAGTTATTTGCAAGCATTACCTAAATTTGAGAAAGTCGCTAAACAAATCAGGTGGCTGGTGACCACTGATCCAATCAAAGCTGGTAGCTAGAGCTTGTGGGGTATTTGCATCACTATCAGAGGAGGTACCTGGGGAGTATGAGGTGCGAAGAAAACCATCTTAAGTATATATTGAGCTTGTGCCAGAAGCCGACAGGTAACATTTGATGAATATAAGGAGGGATTCTGGTCAAAAGTACATTGAAAATGTAAGGACCAAACAAAATAATTTCGATAGATGGATAAGGGCATCGAAAATAGATGATACATATAACGCTCTTAGAGGCACGATTATTTTGGAAGAGTTCAACAATTCACTTTCTGGAGTAGTGAGAACTCATAGAAGAGCAGAAAGTTAAAATGGTAAGATTAGCATCTGAAATAGCTAATGATTATTAGTTGTTTCATAAATCAAAGTTTAGCTTCCAACATCAATTTCAATCTGTGAGGGACAGAAATTGGGGGGAGAAAAAAAAGAGAAATCCTGAGGTGGTAAAGGAAAAGGAGATACCATTGAAGATAATAAAGATAGTTTACCACATTTACCACAGAGTAAAAAGGAAACCCATGAACAGGAAAGTGAACAAAGCTCAGGTATTTTCATTGCAACAAAGTTGCAATGTTGGTGGTTTAAGGAAAGCACTGGAAAGACAGATATAGGCAAACAGCATAAGCCAGTGAATTTTGTTGAAGCGGTAAATGAAAGCACAGTGGAAGCTAAAATGCTGCATCAGAATGTACAACCCGGTCGGAGGTTGGTTGAGAACAAAGTGCCAGGTCTTCTTAAACCATGAACTTGTGAAGGTAAGGCTTACTCGCATATGCCAGGAGAAGCAGGTAAAGAAACTACAATTTTAAGAGATTTGAGAGCATGTCAATCTTTGATGTTGAGAGATGAGAATATGTAATTCAGAAGGACTATTGCCAGAAAAAGTGCTAATATGTGGAATTTATGGCGAGACGGGAAGTGCTCCACTACGTAAAGTAAGTGGAAAAGTGGTGATAGGAGAACTGGAGGAACTCTCGGCTCCAGGAATACAATTTGTCTTTAGTAACGATGTAGCTGGATTACAGGTAAAGGTACTGTTTAATGTGGTCGAAAGGCCAGCGGAAAATCAGGCAATAGAGATGTTACAAGAAGTATATCCCTGGGATTTTTCCTGGCTGTATGATAACAAGGTCACAAAGCCGCAGATTTAAGCAGGAAAAGAAATCAAAGAATATAGAAAAGGAAGCTGAAGTCTAATTATCAGAGGCCATGTTTGATCACATGGTTGAGACAAAACAAGAGTAGGTGGAGGACAAAGGGAATATTTTTAGTTCAAAGAAATTAACTGAGTTACAATAAAGATGAAAAAGTGAACCAATTGTTTCAAGAAGCGTATTCCACAATGTAACTATCTTAAAAATGACACCTTGATGGCAAATGGAAACCATCAGATATTCAGGTGGATGAGAAATGAGCAGAAGTTAATCAAGTTGTATTACCAGTGGGTTATAGAAACAGAGAGGGTAGCACATGAATTACCAGTAGGTGGTTATTTTGGGGTAAGGAAAACTCAAGCTAAAAGACAAAAATATTTTTGCTGGCCTGGGCTGCGTAAGGATGTAGATGAATTTTGCCAGACATGTCATACATGTTTGGTAACTTGGAAAAACTCGGGCAGTGATAAAAACAGTAACATTAACACCCATTCCTACATTTGAAGAATGAAATTCAGAGGATTCTGAACTGGTCATTCCTCAAATTAAATTGAGCAATGAGGAAGTTCTCAAAAACTGGGATAAATTATTGAGTTATCTTCCTGAGGAAAATCAAAATGACCTGAAAGAGTTATTGCTATTGCTTGGGGAGATATGTTGGAATAAGCTGGGAAGTAGTAATCTAATTAGGAAATGCTGTTCTAATTAACAACATCCATTTTGACTTAAGCCTCTAAAGTTGGCACAGATTCAAAAGAGATTGAACGCATGTTTAAAAACATAATCCAAGTGAGGTGCAGTGATTGGAGCTCACCCATGTTAATGTTGCCAAAAGCTGATGGTACCCAACAATTATGTATGGACTATTGCAAAGCCAATGCAGTTACAAAGTCTGGTTCATATTCTATTCCACACTTAGAAGACTGCATTGAGAAGGTGGGACAGGCAACTTCTAAGTTGGACTTACTCAGAGGGTACTGGCAGGTACCTTGATCGTAAAAAGTGAAGACAATATCGGCTTTCATAACACCACATGGACTATACCAATCTAAATTCATGATATTTGGTATGAAAACCTCACAAGCCATATTTCAAAGACTAACTAACAAAGTCATTTCTGGATTAACCAACTGTGTGGTATACATCAAATGACTTGGTGATTTTAGTCACACACAGATGGTTCATTTGCAACATTAATTGCAGTTGTTCGATTGACTTTTTTTGAAGAAGTCATGGAGAGGATTGATGAGGGCAAAGTGGTAGACATGATCTATATGGACTTCAGTAAGATGTTCGATAAGGTTCTTCATGGTAGACTAGTTAGCAAAGTTAGATCACGTGTAATACAGGGAGAACTAGCTATTTGGTTCAAAACTAGCTTGAAAGTAGAAGACAGAAGGTGATGGTGAGGACTGCTTTTCAGACTAGAGGCCTGTGACCAGCAGTATGCCACAAAGATTGATCGTAGATCCACTGCTTTTTGTGATTAATATAAATGATTTGGACCTGAACATTGAAGGTGTGGTTAGTGTGATGAAGCTGTTCCTTTAACAAAGTTATGCTATCCTTGAGTTTTTTTTTCAGAGAAGTCGTAAAAGCAGA
The DNA here is from genome assembly GCF_004010195.1 of Chiloscyllium plagiosum. Taxonomy (NCBI): domain Eukaryota; kingdom Metazoa; phylum Chordata; class Chondrichthyes; order Orectolobiformes; family Hemiscylliidae; genus Chiloscyllium; species Chiloscyllium plagiosum. The sequence continues at coordinate 29,828,791 of NC_057726.1, forward strand.
GATTCTGAAAAGGTGAGGTTTGAAAGGTTTTAGGGTCAATTTGATTATAGCTAACAGATACTGACTCATGCAACAGGCTTTCAAGTTTAAAAAGAAACATTTTGTATAATGAAAGGGGAGTGGCCACTTCTCCCAACTCAGCTTTTCTCTGGTTTCGTTTGGTTTTAGCAATCTGGCTGGTCACTGAAAGCAGTCATTGTAAAGCTGCTAGACACAAAGAGGCAGGCCCATGCAGATGCTCCCTCTCTCTGACATCTCAAGACAGTGTTTGATTTTACCTCATCATTAAGTTAGGATAATCAGGTGGGTTTTGGATGGGTGGTTTTTTTGTTCTCTTTTGTTTGTGTTTTATTTGGTAATCTTGCAAATATATTCTGATTTGGAGATGCCGGTGTTGGACTGGGGTGTACAAAGTTAGAAATCACTCAACACCAGGTTATAGTCCAATAGGTTTATTTAGAAGCACTAGCTTTCAGAGCACTGCTCCTTCATCAGGCGGTTGATGAGGTCTCAACCACCTGATGAAGGAGCAGCAGTCCGAAAGCTAGTGCTTCTAAATAAACCTGTTGGACTATAACCTGGTGTTGAGTGATTTTTTAATATATTCTGTTTTGTTTAAAACTAAGTGGGTTGAACCAGCTGTATCCTCCTGGAATATCCACTTTACACCTGCTTAAAACAACTAGCAAAGTTAGGGTCTGGGCTACTTTCTTGAAATGCTTTCAGGGTATCTGGCCCAGTCCATAACATTCATAAGTTTGGTGAGGACATCAAAATTGGAGGCGCAGTGGATAGCAAAGGAGTACAACTGGATCTTGACCAAATGGGGCAAGAGTGGCAGATGGAGTTTAATTTAGATAAATGCAAGGTGCTACACTTTGGAAAGATAAATCAGGACAGCACTTAAGACACAAAGTCCTGGGGAGTGTTGCAGAACAAGGAAACCTTGGAGTGCAGGTTCATAGCTCCTTGAAAGCACAGTCACAGTTCGATAGCAGAGTGAAGGCATTTGGTATGCTTGCCTTTATTATTCAATGCATTGAGTATATGAGTTGGAAGAGCATGTTGTGACTGTACAGGAGAATGGTTAGGTGACTTGTGGAATACTGTGCGTAATTCTTGTCTCCCTTCTACAGCATGGATATTGTGAAACTTGAAAGGATCCAGAAATAATTTACAAGGATATTCCCAGGGTTGGAGCGTTGTGCGGTAGGGAGAGGCTAAGGAGTGACTTTACAGAGATTTATAAAATCATGAGAGGCATGGATAGGGTAAATAGGCAAGGTCTTTTCCCTGGGCTGAGGGAGTCCAAAACTACTGGGCACAGATTTAAGGTGAGAGGTGAAAGATTTAAAAGAGACCTTTTCACACACAGGATGGTACATGTATGGAATGAGCTGCCATAGAAGTGGTGCAAGCTAGTATAATTACATTTACAAAGCTTATAAAATGATGTCAACTGGATGAGTGTATGAATAGGAAGGATTTAGAGGGACATGGGCCAAATGCTGGAACATTCATTTGGGCTACAGGTTGTTCTCCTATAATACCATAGTTGTGTCCAACGAAACCTCACTTAATAGAAAATCGCTCAATTGAAATAATTGGGCCTATAGGAAAAGTAGGTTGGGGTAGACCAGCAAAAAAATATCACTCACGATCGCTCAAACAAAATCACGGAGAAGTCTAACGTAAAGTATAGCACAGCCCAAATGAAGGTTGAAATCATATTTATGAAAGAAACAAAAGTAAATTTAACATAGTACATTAAAAAGTGAGAAAGTTGCTCTTGGTACAATAGTTCTCACAGAAAGCTGCTCTGTCGGCAGATGACATCGATGTGTGCGCAGAACAGTATGAAAACCGGCACCAACTTTGCGCATGCGCAAACCGGCACAGAAATCAGCGCATCCACAGAACGAAGCACACAAACCGATCCCCTTGGATTTAAGGATTAAAATTCCAAACTGTTTCGATGGAGCTTATTATTGCAGCCATTCAATTTGAAAGTTACATACGTTACAGGATGAGAAAACGTAGTTGCTGATACATTGTCGCCATTTTGACGAAGAGGCATTCGGTGGCAGCAGTAAATGAACGGAAATAGGATATCGTCGTGAATGTAATATATTATAGTGTATTAACAGACTCAGACTAAGGTTTAGGCTTATAAAATGATGCCGACTTTTGTATATGGATGGTTTGTCAGGGAAGGTGGGGTGTGTGTGTGTGTGAGAGAGAGAGAGAGACACACACACAAATGCTGCCACTTTACAAAGATTTTATTTGTCACGGATTTTCTTCTGAAAATATGTTGTTAAGGCAGACCTGATGAACTGGCTTTGGAGACTGCCTAAATCAACAGTTTACCAGGCCTTTAGGTTTTTTTAAAAAAATGTTGAAATAATGGAAGCAACGTGAATGGTAGAGGCCAGTCCTCAAAGACCAGGCTTTCTAGTTTTTTTTTATCTTTAGCAGTAAGAGGCTGTTTGAGATCGGAGAAAACTTGGGAACGTCAGTGAATAATTCCTAGCAGCTACTTTCTCTGAAATCTCTCTATGTTTCCTCCTGGATCGGGAGAACTGCATGTAAGAATCTGTGCCTGAATTTACTTTTTTGCTTAGGGGTATGTTTATGGGATGTTATTATATTGGACAGTTAGTAATAGGCACTGTATCTATTATTTGGTTAAGTTTTCCAAATGTTGTTATTCTAAATTCCTCTGTCATTTGTTGGTATTTTAACTATAGTATTTAAATAAATCGTTTTGCTTAACATAGAGGAGCTTGACTAATCATCACATCAGGAAGGTGCACTTCACATCTAACTTTAAAGAAAAAGTTAAGGTCCAGGCTACCTTCTTGAAATATTTTGGGGGGGGGGGGTCTAGTCTGGTCCAGAAAACATAATTTAGCTTTTGGATATTTGCACTTACAGTTACTTGTCTTCAGTTTTTCAAAATAAATGGCATCAATCTGGACTTCCACCTGCCACAAAGGATGACTAGATAAATCTACAATTAATTTTATTTTATTCTTTGTATAAATACATGAACAAGATAATGCAACTTAGCTGATCTGTGACCTATGTATCCTTATTTTCTATATGCTTTAATACTTTTGGTTAACAGAAGTCAATCTCAGGTTAAAAAATAACATCTGATACAGCTTTGACCGTTGAAGGGAAATCCAAACTTATTGTCCTTTTGTATGTGGGAGCTCCCGCAGTTATACTGCTGAAAAGGCGTAGTTCTGATGAACAGGCTATGCTCACCATTCCAACAGTACAAGCAGTTTAATCGATAACATCGGTTCTCATCAATATCTTTTAAATTCGAAACAATTTACCTGTTTCTTCTCTAAATTCCAGGATGGGTAACCCTACTTTATGTAATCCCTTATATTTAACTCTTGGGAGTTAAGGTGCTGTGCGAGAACTGAACACACTTCTACAGATCTAGTTTAACAGGGAGTTACAGAGCTACAGTTCTGCGTCTTGAGGCCCCATACCTTTTAGATCCTTCAAATGGAAAAGTCAGTGTTCAGTTAATCTCATTATCTTTTTCACACCGGATCATGGCATTCCACTGAGGTATGGTGAGATGATTCTGTCAAATTTATGTTACAACCTGATTAGTGAGTGACAGTGCTTTGCATAATGTAAATGAAACTCAAGAGTATAAAGTCACATGATTCCAATGTTTTGAACTAAATTAACTGTTCCATACAATGTTAGAAAACTAAAACAATTCACAATATGCAGTAAATCTCCTGTTTAATTGAAAATTCACTTATTCATGCCAAAAATAAGTAATAAAAAAAAATCAATATCCACATGTAAAACTTGCATATGTGCAATTTTTAACGAGCTCCACACTTGTGAATTTCATCATTCGCAGGAACTTTCAGGAACGGAACCATGACAGATATGAAGCTATGACTTGTACATACAATTTGCATCCTTCACATGCTTAATTAACAAGTGGTAAATGACTCAGCAGACAAACCATGAATAAACACGACACTGACTTTTAAACGGTCAATGCAAAGAAAACAAATGCCAGCTTGACACGGTCACCAAATCTCATTAAAACTCTTTCTCCTTTCCAAGGAATTCTGGTTCTTAGTTTTCAAATATCTAGCCTTAAAGACTCCTTAAAGCCCGTCCAATTTGGGCTACATCAATCACTGCTCACGTTCAACCTCTTTTCTACACATCAAGTTCTCCAGGAGTCGAGCAACTGTGTCCTAAATAAACAATTACTTTTTAAAAAAAATCATTCACAGGAAGAGGGCTGGCACAATTTCACTTTTTAATGCAAGAACTAGCTTCACCTTGCCACTGAATTTCTCCAAGCCCCAGTCTTTCTCAGCTGTCTGAAACTATCACCAGATGCCCAGGCTGTTTTTTAAGCCCAAACCTTGTTCCACAGCACAGAGTCACCACACCTTGGAACATCTGTGCCCAAAGACCTGGAGTCTGCCAAAAGCAGCACTTAGTCACTTCTGCTTCAGTACTCTTCCCAGTTTCAAGCTGCAACTAACCTTGCCCAATAAGCACACAAGCAAATTGAAAGCGGAGAACCTCTTTGAAGCTCCATCCAGCTCCACAATGACAGTCTTCTCAATAAGCTTTAACCTGACATTTCTGTTAAGTATACCTCATTTCTAAGTTTTTCCTTAATCACACATAAAAGGGTTTACTGCTTCTTCGAACTCACTGACTGCTTTTAAGAAATTTAGCTTTAATTTCCAAAACAAACCATCTCTCTAAATCATCATTGTTCCTAGGATTGTAGACACTTTTCTAACTCAGCAAGCCCAACTGCTGTTTGTGCTGTTAATCTCTTGAAGCAACAAAATTCCAAGACAACACTCAGGCAATCACTAGCCAATAAAAACTGCAAAATGTTCCTTAGTTTGGACACCGGACCAGTGTCTGACAAAACAGTTCAGCCCAACTAGGCAAACTACCTTACATTGTTGTGTGCACTCAATGACTGGTGACACAAAATGTTGGCCTGCGCTTAGGATTAGGAAAACTGGAGGCTGGAAGAACACAGCACGTTGGTCAGCAGCAGGTGGAGAAGTCAACATTTCAGGTACAACCTCTCTTCAGTGATTCATATCTGGGCTTGGCACTCCTGCCACACCCAGTTGTGAATTATGCTGGACAATTAAAGAACTCAGAGGAGGAGGGCCCATAAATATTCAAGGATGAGGGAAGCCTAGCACATCTGTACAAAAGTTCAGCATTTTTGACTAGGAGAGTTCCAGAAACAGGCAACCTCCTATACAAGCTGTTCCAAGCTACAACATTGGCATCTATCTTGCAACGTGGTATGTCTTCACAAATGCAACCAGGTCAGCAGTGATGGATGGTGTCATCAACAGTGCTGTAAAGTTGCACTTACTCAACAATAACACACAGTTTACACCCAGTTTGGATTCTGCCAAGCAAATCATCTCTTGACCTCACTGCAGCCTCAGCATGAACAACAAAATCACTTCAGAGGGAAGATTAGTGACTGCTTGTGACATCAAGGTAGCATTTGATAATATGAGACATCAAGGAATGTTAGTGAAATTGATACTGTGCATTATCCTGACTTGGAACTATATCACCTGCCCTTCACTGCAACTGGGTAAAAATCCTCAAACTTCCTTCCCAACAGTAGAGTGGGTGTATCAAATGAACTGCAGTAGCTCTAAAAGACACTTCATTACCTTCTCACACTGCCCTAAATAGCCATGCCCGCATCCCCATGAATGAATTAGAAACGTTTAATTCTGGGTCTAATTAAGCATCACAGTTAAAGGCATATAGAGCTGAGGAAATTGTTAAATGCCACTTACCATTGAGAGGAAGCAACAGACACACCAAGTTCTGCGCACTGGGACTTCTACTTCATGACTGCTGCCATAGTAATAAATAATACTACTGACTGCATTATTCAAACCCTCCAGACGATATCAAGGACAAGTGATTAAGGAACAAATTATTAGGAATTTGCCTGCATTCTTCCATATGGCGATGTCACCACCATAATGAAAATCCTGCAGCTATCTTCCCAGAAATGTAGAAATATAGCTGGCTTAGTTTCCTTGTCCTGACTTACTGTGAAATGCATGGGAATGTTAGTGCCCTGGCTAAGTTTATTGGTCACCACTTTGAACAATTCTGGGGCTTCGACAACATTTAAAATTAGTGGCATTCCCATGGTCATCTAGCTTGCTTCGGCAATATCGTTGCCTCACTTATCAGAAGCCACTGTTTTTGATATAAATACTTGCAATTATACAAGTGAAAGCTAAACTCATTTATTTGTGAAACAGTAGCTAACAGCTCAAAACTTCAACACTGACATATTATTAGCACCAATATTTTACAAAAGATTTTTATTGCTTTAACACAAAATGCTTCCTTTTTGTATTGTACACTTAGTTCATTACAAGAGAACATTTAGAACACTACCAGTAACTTAAAACTATATCCCGGTCTTCTAAACTAAAAGCATGCTCATGAGACACAACCAAGTTTGTAATGATAACCTTTACCTTTTCTGCTGAACATTTTACACAAAAACAGAGCACAAAGCTTTCTTAAACCTATCATTATGATTCTTAAATTTGAGTTACAATATAGATCAGAGTTCAAGAATGTATTTGTTCTTCCTTTATTTGTATTCCTAAAGTAGGATTTATTTCCACTTTGGAATGTTCTTTCAACTTTTGTAGATCTGGGTTGCATTAGCACAATTTTGTATGAATAATTGATCTCACTACAGTCTTGGGTCACATTAGGGCTACATTACAATGGCATAGTTTGTTATCTTTCCCAAGGGAATTTCCATTCATATATCTTATTTGTTGTTTCATAATCTAAATCTTTTTACAGAGTCCCCTGCTGGTTTGACTGAAGTTTTTTTTTCGTTGTCATGGTTATGATTTACTATCTGACATCCAGCAGCTTTGCACTCCCTTTTAAATACTTTTGTCTTAATTTTCTAGCATGTATCGACTCTTGAATGCGAATGAGCTACCAATTACTGCAATATATTACAAACTTCATTCAGTTGATTGAACTAAACTAGAAATGGACATCATAGAAACTTGGCTTTCGAAAACAAAAATGAATATAATGACACTCAATGACCATTATGGACACCGTCCACAAAGTTTTTACAGGACAGGGTTTAGACAAAATGAAAAAATACAACCAACCACCAAAACCCAGCTCCTGATGCTGATCAGTCACATTTGGACATATTAACTTGTTTTGCATAGCTATGCTGGGGTGTATGCAGTTTCATCCACCAATGACATCCTTGGTGTGCATATGTTTCAAGGGCTGTTGTGTCAGCCGCAGCCCTGTCCTCCCTGCTGCCTCCAGCTTGCCCCGTTTCCCAGGGACACAACCTTCTCCTGAATAGCAGTTCCCATTTCACATCAATTTACAGATCCACCCTGATCAGTGCCTGCTTCTTCTTGGTTCAAAATATTTCCACACTGTTTCCTTTCCTCCTTCAATTAGAGACACTCATGAAAGCTTGTATTGTCTGCTGTTGTTACTTTCAGAGTTTGTTGCTCTGTTCTGCCTCACTGTGGCGGTACACTGGAAATCAAGCCAAACTATTGCTGGAGTTGTTACTAAAGTTGAAAATCAAAGTCCCTAATTTGGTTGGTTGATATACTTAGATTAACAGGAAACATGGACCAAGCTTCTGTAGTTAACGAGAACTACTTATTACTAACAAATCGGCTGTAACCACAAGTAAAAAACAACTACTGACACTGATCGAATAGTTAAAACTTTAACCGTCCCCCTTTAAAAGTTACCTACACACAAACAAAATATACCAGTGCTATAGATGGAGAGGGCGGAAAAAAAACTGGAAAAAAGTTCAATGGCACGAGTCCTCATGATTTGACAGAGGAGTTTGTTTTTCTTCCAAAGTCCTTTACACAGAAACACTGGAGGTGTAGGTTATTTATCCCTTCTAGCCTGCTCGACAACTCAATGAGATCATGGCTAAACTGCGGCCTAACTCCGTATAGCTGCTATTAGCCCATATCACTTAATACCTTTGCTTAACAAAGATTTATCTGTCTCAGATTTAAAATTAACAATTGATCCAGCATTCATTGCCATTTGTGACAGTGTTCCAAATATCTACCAATTTTTCTGTGTAGCAGTCTCTTGTCTGGCCCTAATTCTCAGACTATGATATTGAATCCGAGAATCCCCAACCAGTGGAAAGAGGTTTCTAAACTTTTATTGGGTTCTTTCACTTCTTCCCAGGAGGCACAAAATAATGAGTCACAATTCTCTAACTTTTTGATTAAGAGCAATAGCTTACAGCAATTGGTGGGAGAAAACAACTTGCTTCCTTTAGTTTCAGGTATTTTACTAGATAGAGAGAAACAGACACACTGCCTCTCCTTTCAGAGGTCTGAGAGCTTCCTCTCTCCTTCACATCACAGGCTGCTCAGCTACACAGGAAGCAGACAGGTGTTGTCAAGGTGATGACCTTTGGCATCCACAGCTGATCACAATTCAGCAAATCAATCAGCAACTTGTTGCCAGTCAAGTCTGTTTGTGCCTAGCAGTCTCCTTTTATGCCTTCCCCCATTGCCTCCAAAGCAATAATGTAAACACAAAATACAAATGGGTTTCAGAAACTTGCTTTATGAAGGTACAGCAATTCCTTTAACATTCCACTGTTGTAAAACAGTCCTTTCCTCAACTCAGTTCACAATTGAAAATAAATTTAAAAGATGCGGTCTTTACACCTTATAGTGCGCCTTTTGAAAATTCATTCAAGGATGAGGACATTCTGGCTATTATTGGCCATAGAGCAGTTAAGAGCCAACCACATTGCTACTGGTCCAGAGTCACTGGTCCAGACAGTTCAGCAACTAACAACCAATGAACATAGCTTCATTGCGAAGGATCATATCAAAAATAAGACAAAAGATTGTTTGATTACAGGGTATTAGAACTTAATGTTACATAGCTCCTCAAACATGTGAGAAGTCATGACATGCAAAAAAGTGAATTTATACATTTACGTGTGTTTAAAATGAACATTGATATTGGACCTGTCCAATGAATCAATGTGTTTGTCTAAGTAACACTATGGCCAACAGAACAGGAACTTCTCAGGTTCGATCCACACCATGCTCACAGTTAGCTCTTCTTAGTTGCATTGAATAAACTTGACAACACCCAAAGGAGAGACAAACGAGTCAGGGGATCATGCCACAGTGACTCAATGAAATTGAGGCCGCAGACACAAATCTGGAAATTGCATTCAGTTATGAAAAGCACATGGTGGGATTTTCTGCCAATATTTACTGTCAAAGGTTCATTCGGATTAGGACATCTTGGAAAGCGAATGGTTTTCAGAAGAGATAGGGAAGGCAGACAATTGTGTTTTCATCCTGTAGTGAGGTTTTCTCTAGTTAGACAAAGCAACTCTGCACTTTGAAAGCACAAGACTGGCCTATTTGAGGATCTCCACGCAAATCAAAAAAACTATTTTTTAAAGAATTTCAAGGGAGTATTCTTAGTCTCTTTCAAAATATTATTTTTAATTGGAAATATTGCTATTTACCCATCGTTTCGGTGAAACTTGTGTGGTCAACTAACAAGACAATTTTTTTTCAGTTCTGGTGTGAAACATGAGACTCAGGCAGAGAAATCTATGTTAGAATTTGGCTAGAGAGTACCTCTAGTAATGTGTCTACAGGTCATTTGTGGTCAAATTCAATCCAACTATTTACATTTGGTCAGGGTTTTGACACAGGAAAACAAAGCACTGCTTACATTCTTGCACAAAGTGCTTCAAAGTTTTCACCCAAACAAAATATGCAGCATCTGAATGACAGGTTACATCTTATTAAATATTTTGAAGACTTGAATCAAAATAGTTTACAGGAAAAGTTGGGTCTTCTGGCTGAAATCCAAAACCAAGAGTTGTTTGCTCTTCAGCTTAAATACTACATCCAGAATGACGAGCGTTGTGCCAGGAGACCTCAGACCCCTGGATTGTTCCTCTTGCACAACGTGGGAATTAAGGGATGCTTCTAGCATCGCAGATGAATACGTGTGCAGGAAGTGTGTCCATTTGTAGCTACTGGCAAACTGCTTTTCAGAGCTGGAGCTGCAGTGGAATCATGGTGGAGCATCCACGATACTGAGAAGGTGCCCTGAATATTTTTAGGAATTCCCACCCCCAAAGCCTTTCACAATTTGCCTATTCTAGTTAATATTGGAAAAGTTCAGGAATTCAAAGAAAATTCAAGTACATTTCATTAGAATAGGACAACCAGGGAAACAGTAATGCCCAGAGGATCAAAGTGGTAAAGTGTGTGGAAGCAGGACTGTAGCCTATTTGAACAAATTACAATTGAAGTGAGAGAAGGTATTTGAGGTTTTAACAGGTTTGAAAATAACATAATGCTCAGACTTAAATGAGATGTATTTCAAAATGAGCTGTGTGAGGCAAAGGAGGAACTTGCAAGGGCCCTGACATTAACTGAGGACTGAAAAACAGCTAATACACTGTAATTAAAGAAGGATGATCAGGATACCTGCAGGATCAACGGGCAGGTAGGAAGGCAAAAACAGTGTTAGTTTTCATTTCAAGACGACTAGAATCTAAGAACAGAGATGTACTGTTGAGGCTATACAGAGGAACCTCAATTATCCGAATACCAATTATCCGAAAATCAGATTATCCGAAGGAGATCTCGAGGCCCCGACAGAAACATTACATCAAAAACGTGTGATGGAAATGTGTTGCTGGAAAAGCGCAGCAGGTCAGGCAGCATCTAGGGAACAGGAGAATCGACGTTTCGGGCATTAGCCCTTCTTCAGGAATGAGGAAAGTTGGTCCAGCAGGCTAAGATAAAAGATAGGGAGGAGGGACTTGGGGGAGGGGCGTCGGAAATGTGATAGGTGGAAAGAGGTCAAGGTGAGGGTGATAGGTCAGATTCTCACCTTGACCTCTTTCCACCTAACACATTTCCGACGCCCCTCCCCCAAGTACCTCCTCCCTATCTTTTATCTTAGCCTACTGGACCAACTTTCCTCATTCCTGAAGAAGGGATAATGCCCGAAACGTCGATTCTCCTGTTC
>NC_057726.1:29840749-29855248 GCF_004010195.1 Chiloscyllium plagiosum
CTTTCCACCCATCACATTTCCGACACCCCTCTCCCAAGTCCCTCCTTCCTACCTTTTATCTTAGCCTGCTGGACAAACTTTCCTCATTCCTAAAGAAGGGCTTATGCCCGAAACGTCGATTCTCCTGTTCCCTGGATGCTGCCTGACCTGCTGCGCTTTTCCAGCAACACATTTTCAGCACATACCTTTGTATGCCTCGGCATTGAAAGTGTACATCTAAATTATCATAGAACATAGATAACAGAACAGTACAGCTTAGGAAAGGGTCTTTCGGCCCAGTGTTGTGCTGAACATGATACCAAGTTAAACTAATCCCTTCTGCCTGCCCTTGGCCCATATACCTCCACTTATTGCGCATTCATGCACTTATTCTAAACATTCCCTAAACATCCCTATCGCATCGACCATTGACCCAGCAGGGTATTCCAGACTCCTACCACTCTGTAAAAACAAACTTGCCCCCCTCACCTTAAATGCATGTCCTCGAGTATTACACATGTCAACTTTGTCCCAAAGATTTGACCATCAGCCTGTGAATCTAATAATTTTATAGATTTCTATCAAGTCTCCCGTCAGTATCCCCGCTTCAGAGAAAACAACCCAAGTTTTTCTAGGCTCTCCTTATAGTTCATACCCTGTAATCCAGACAGCAACCCGGTAAACCTCTTCTGCACCTTCTCCAAGCATTTACATCCTTCCTGTAAAGTGGTGACCAGAACTGAATGTAATACTCTGTGGCCTAATCAAAAATCTTAAAGCTGCAACCTGACATCCTGAGTTTTGTGCTCAGTTCCCCAAACAATTAAAAGGCAAGCATGCCACATGCCTTCTTTACCATCCTATCTACTTGTGTGACCACTTTTAGGGAGTTATGGACTTGAACCCAAATATACAGCAATGCTGTTCAGGATCCTACCATTAACATTAGCAATCTAATGTTAAGGGAATGTATGAAGTGCAACTCCTCACACTTACCCAGATTAAACTCCACCTGCCATTTCTCCACCCATATCTGCAAATAATCTATATCGTTTCCCCCCCCCACCCCAACCCACAACCCATCCTTTGACAACCTACTGCATTATCCAAAACTCCACTGATCTTTGTTTTGTCTCAAATTTACCAAACCATCATATATAAGTGGTCCCAGTACGGATCCCTGCACACCCTCACTAGTCACAGACCTCTAGCCAGAGCCTCCCTTCCACTACCTCTGCCTTCTGTGGGAAAGCCAGGATCCAAACAGCCAAGTCTTCACGAATCCCACTAGATGAGCCTACCATGAGAGACCTTGTTGAAAGCTTTACTAAAATCTATGCAGAAAACATCTACTGCTCTACCCTCATCGATCACTTTCGTCACCTCCTTGAAAATTTCAATCACCTCCCCTCAACAAACCCACGCACGCTGTCCCTAATTAGGCCGTGCTCTTTCAAATGCATGTAAATCCTATCCCTAAGAATTCTCTCCAATAGCTTCCCAACCATCGATTCTTAAATATTATGACAATTTCTGCTTCAACCACCCTCACAGGCAGCGGGTTCCAGATTCCCACCACACCCAAGGGGCAACGTTTTCACGCAGAGGGCGGTGCGTGTGTGGAATGAACTACCAGAGGAAGTGGTGGAGGCTCGTACAATTTAAAAAGGCATCTGGATGGATATATGAGTAGGAAGGGTTTGGAGGCATATGGGCCAGGTGCTGGCAGGTGGGACTAGATTGGGTTGGGATATCTGGTCGGCATGGACGAGTTGCACCGAAGGGTCTGTTTCTGTGCTGTACATCGCTATGACTCTAGGTAACTTTTAGTTTTACTCCCATTGTCTTTAAATCCCTTACCTTAAATCTATGCTACCCAATCATTAATTCCTCCACGAAGGGAGAAAGTTTCCCATCTACGCCCTTCAATTTTATACGTCATCGTGACTGTGCAGTCTCCTCTGCTCCAAGAAAAACAACCAGTGTATCCAGTCTCGCTTCACAACTAACTCTCTCTAGCACAAGTAACATGGTAAATCATCTCTGCACCATCTCCAGTACAGCCATATCCTTCCCATGATGCAGACTGCAAAAATGCACACAATAATTTGGCTGTGGCCTAATCCATTTTTTTAATATAGAGTTCCAGCATAATCTCTCAGCTTGTAAACTCAATGCCTATCCCATATGCCTTTTTAAAAACCAATTTATCTCCTAATTCTGCTACCTAAAAGTACAGGTGGTTACACACACTAAGTTCTCTGATTCTTCGGGCTTCCTAGGGTCCGAACGTTCATTACATATTCCTTTGCCTTCTTTCGCCTGTTCAAGTACATCACCTCACACCTATCCAGACGGAATTCTATTTACTAATGTTGAATCCATCTGACTAGCCCATCCACGACTATCCTCACAGTTTACCACCCCACCATTTTGCACATCATCTGCAAACTTAGTGATCAACACTCTTACATTCAAATCCAAATCATTTATATAAACACACACAAGAGACCCAACACTAATTCCCGTGGAGTACCACTGAACACAGGCTTTCAGTCACAAAAGCATCCCTCAACAATCACCCTCTGATTCCTGCCTCACAGCCAATTCTGGATCCAATTAGCCAAACTTCCTTCAATCTCATGTCAGAAAGCCTTGCTGAAGTCCAAGTCAACTAGACTGAAAGCATTGCCCTCCTCTACACACCTGGTAACTCTTCAAAAAAAAAATCAATCAAGTAGTTTGGACATGACCTTCTCTGAACACGTCGACTATTCCTGATTAATCCTGCTGCTTGAAATGCGAATTAATTCTGTCCCTCAGAACAGCTTCCAATAGTTTCCCACCACCAAGGTTAGATGAAGTTTCCTGATTTATGCTGTACTCCCCTTTGAATAACTGGGCCACACTGACTGTCCTCCAAGTGCTCTAGCACTTCTGTTGCCACAGCCGAACTGAAGATTATTGTCAGCACTACTGCCATTTTCTGCCGTGCCTCACACAACAGCATGGAATACATTTCATCCAACCCTAGAGATTGATCTATTTTTCAGCCTGCCAGATCACTCAACCTCATTTCTGTCTTTGCTAATACTTTTAAGTATACCACTCACTGATAAACACCGACAAAATATTAATTTAGAACCCTACCAATATTCTCTGACTCTACGCAAAAATTACAATTGTGGTCCATAATAGGCTTAGTTTTTCACTAGCTATAATTTTATCCTTAATGTACTTTTAGGATAACTCCGGATTCTCCTTTATTTTACCTGTCATTCTTTCATGGCCCCTTTCTGCTCTCAATTTCTTTTTAAGTTTCCCTTGCATATTTGTTAGTCTGAGTGGTCCTGCTATTTTGAGATTTCTGTATCTGTCATAAGCTTCTCTTTATCTAATCCTGTGTATCCTTTGATATCCAGAGTTCACAGGATTTGCAGGTTCCACCTTTTGTTTTTATTGGAATATGTTTGCCCTGTACTCTAGTACCAGGAGGAAATTAAGAATTAAGTAAATAAAAGAGAGATAGAGGGCCAGGTGATGTGGGAGCTGGTGGACCCAATTATGGTTCATAGTGACTGATCTGTAGCAAGCTTTGGTTGTTTGATGAACTGGCTCAGAGCTGAGAAGCTGGATTCTGAGCTTCAAATACTGCAGAGTTAACAGTCCTGGTCCACTGATCCATCTTCAGAATGGCTGCAAGGTTTCTCCAGTGATTTCTGTTGTTGTTTCACATTTCCAGCATCCACAATTCTTTGGTTTTCTTAAGCAAACTATATTCTCATCAACCCATTCAATAATGTAATTACACATTTGTGGAATAGGTTGGTGTGCCATAAGAGGCCCAAGTAATTGTCCCCTAGTTCAGAACCCATCAGTCCTGCTCTGTCTGCTTTTGTTTGTCACTATTGTAGGAGAAAGCAATACTGTGTACAACTCATAATGCACTCCAGTAATCGCCACTTTTAAAACTGTAACTTTTACTTGACAGTCTCCTTGCTTGTTTAGTCCACAAAGAATTTTCAAAAGAGGTCTTTCCATTTTTATGAAATATTTTACTCAATTAAAGAGCTGTGTACAAAATAGTTATACAATTTGCCAGAAATGCACAGTTAATGAATTCATGCAGCCCTTTTGTACAGGTAATCCAGCCTCAATATGCATTGCAGTCAACAGTTACACACAAGTTGCAAATTGTTCTGACACAAAATGGCACTGGCCAAGGATGGGTACAGAAAGGAAAAAAATTACATGACAATTATTAAAATTACACACACACATCCTCTCATTAACCCAGGGTGCAAGTCACAAACAGAACTAAAGTCTTGTCAATAAATGGATGATTTCATGCCTTTATTCTTCTGGAAAATGTGAGTTTAACAGAGATCACAACACCAAACGTACACAAAGGAAGGAGGAAACAGAGAAATTTGGATATACATGAATCCTGGGAACAACAGACAAAATAATCAACAAAAGTGATAACATGGGGGAATCACAAACAGTGGCAAAGCAAGAAAGCTCTGATACTTCCACAATTGCAAAACAAAAGGAGACACTAAGGGAAGATTAAATGAGAGTTTTTTTTTAAAACAAAGCTACTTCCTGGAATTTGTGACCACTTTAATGATAGCAATCTTGTTAGACAAAATTATTCCAATACTGTTCAAATTATTGGTATTCTTCAGAGGGGTAACATGCACTGTAGATAAGGTGATGCCCAGAGTAGACTCTCAGGGCTGCAACTGGTCAGGTTGGATTTGTCCGACTTTCAGTGCACTGGATACACCTCAACCATTTTTTACGTGTTGCAGCTGCACGAGAACACTTTGGTTTGAATACGGCTAGTTCTGTGACACAAGTCTCAATAGCATTGCCAGAATGTTGTCAAGATCCATACTCTTTGAAGTATCAAGTACCTTCAACCATTCCTCTTTATCACTCACTGTAAGTCAAATTTGTTGAAGGCCGTTATTAAAATTCTGGGGACCTCAAGAGGAGGCTGAAATAGATTATCAATTCAGCATTTTTGATTGCAGACTGTTGCAAAAAGATTCAGCCCTATCTTGAGCTGTGCTGGGTTCGTTCCATCATTGGACGTGCAGATATTTGTGCAGCTTCTTTGTGCCGTGTATTGTTTAGTTGTTCTGCCTAACCTGGCCTATACAATGCTGTTTTGCTGCTTGCATGAAAATAGTCCTTGGTTGCACGTCAACCTGGTGAAACTATAATTTTGGGTATGCCTGATTCTTACTCTTAGTTCCGTATGTGCTCCAGCACTCTACACAGAATTAAAATCAATCGCCTGGCTTAATGGTCATGGCAGAGTGAGGATATGCTGTGTCATGAAGCTAGATATTTTCTGTTCAAACTGTTGAGAGATATTATTACACACCTTTGGAGCAGGTGGGACTTGAATCTGGACAAGAACAGTTCTGAGGAAGGGACACTACCTCTGTGCTGCACGAGTCCCTGGGCCATGAGGTTACAGAGTGCAATCACACACAATTCACCTGCTGGCACTGTTCCACAGGGATCAGTTCTGGGTTCTCTGTAGTTTGTAATTTATACAAACGATTTGGATGAGAACAGTGGAAGTACGATTAGTAATTTTAAGGATGACAGCAAATATGGCAGTATAGTGGGCAGTGAAGATTATCATCTGAAAGTATAAAAGGATCTTGATCAGCTAGGCCAATGGGTCAAACAGTAGCAGATGGAGATAAACTTCAATAAATGCAAGCTGTTGCATTTTACGAAGACAAACCAGGGCAGGGCAGGACTTACACAGTTAATAGTACCTCAGTCATTGTTGTTTAACAGAGCTGGGCTGTCATGTTTGCGGCCGTACAAGACATCGGTGAAGCCACTACTGGAATATCGCCCTGCTACAGGAAGGATATTATTAAGGGTACAGAAAATATCTACAAAAGGATGCTACTGGGATTGGAGGGTTTGAGTTACAAGGAGTGGCTGGAGAGCCTAGGATCGTTTTTTCCTCTTGAGTATGGGAACCTTTATAGAGGTTTTTTAGACCATGAGGGGCAGAGATAAGGTGAATAACAAAAGGTGGTCAATGGTGACAAGGAAAACCAGATCTCTCAGATTGGGGAGTTCAAAACTAGACGGTACAGGTTTCAGGTGAGAGCACAAAGACTTAAAAGAGAGTGAAATGGGCAACCTTTTCATGTAGAGGGTGGTTCGCGAGTGGAACAAACTATGAGAAAGTGGTAGATGTGGATGTAAAGTTACATTCACAATTCATTCAGACAGGCACAAGCAGAGAAACAGTTTAGAGAGATGTGGGCCAAATGCCAGCAAATGGGATAGTTTAGTTTAGAAAACCTGGTCAGCATGGACGAGTTGGATTGAAGGGGTCTGTTTCCGTGCTGAATACTATAGGACTCTGATAGTCCACAACATCTCATAAAAGCCCAGTTCAGAGTTGCCAACTCTGTGCAAAGTCTGCCCCATTTACCAGTGGTAGGGCTACACAAAGATGATAGATGACGTCCATGTGAAAATACGACTTAAAGCCTGGCTGCTGTCACAACAGCATTAATAAATCAACTATCCGTAGCAACACCTCTACCAAAGTCCACTCACCAACCAATTCACACTCTCCTCTCTTGCAGTATAAATGTTGGTTTTTGTCTGAATTTGACTTCTTGCAAACTGTACCAATAACCACAAGATGAAAGGTTTTGACAAAGGGGTCTGCACTACCAAACAACTACAGGTCATTCTGCATTTCAAAGCAAATTCACTTTAACGTGACTGAAATATGGGACACTGTTTCGAAAGCGTGAACTTTTAAAACATGTGTTGACAATAGTGTTCGCATTGCGATCGTACCAAGTGTATTTGCTTTGTGAGATTCTTGTACAGTACAGAGTCACAGGAATGCGACTATGCACTTTTGAAGCAATGACTATTTGTATCACCCCCTGCCCTTCAAAAAAACAAAGCTTTTTTGCATACAATCTTTCATTTTGCACAGACACTGATTTTTTTTTTTTTAAAAGATCTGGTTTTCCTTATTACCCTTGACCATCTTTTGTTTTACTATTTTTGAGTCTCCTCTCACATCTGGTCATATTTGTTTTGCCCCTTCTGCTTCTTCCATGGAAGAGGTGAATTATGGCAGGCTGTCAGTCAGGAAAGAACTGGAGCAGTTTAACTCTTAGGTTGTTGAGCACAGAGATCGGCTGCTGACTGTAACAAGTACATTTGACTACCTGCAGTACTTGGAGTCATAGAGTCATAAAGATGTACAGCACGGAAACAGACCCTTCAGACTTGACAGATATCCCAAACTAATCTAGTCCCACCTGCCAGCACCTGGCCCGTATCTCTCCAAACCCTTCCAATTCATATACCCATCTAGATGCCTTTTAAATGTTACAGTTGTACTAGCCTCTACTACTTCCTCTGGCATACACGTACCACCCTCTGCATGTTGCCCCTTAGGTCTCTTTTATATCTTTCCCCTCTCACCCTAAACCTATGCCCTCTAGTTCTGGGACTCCCCCACCCCAGGGAAGAGACTTTGTCTATTTATCCTATCCATGCCCCTCATGATTTTATAAACCTCTATAAGGTAACGCCTCAGCCTCCAACGCTCCAGGGAAAACAGCCCTAGCCTATTCAACTTGTCCCTATAGCTCAAATCCTCCAACCCTGGCAACATCATTGTAAATCTTTCTGAACCCTTTCAAGTTTCACAACATCTTACTTCTCAACGGCCAATTGTTTTGTCATGCTGAGCAATGTCAACAGCTTTGATATGGATCAGGTCCTCCATGCTTACAAATTTTTATAAGTGGAGGCTGAGCTCCCACAACAGGGAACACCTGCCAAATATGCAGAATGCAAATGAATATTCCGAATCCTGAGTCTAGTGAGAGGCACAATTTAAGAAGTGCTGAATCTAATAGGAATACAAGAATGGGCAGCACACATTGTTACTCGTGATTTCTTTGAATAGAAGCTGATAACCAAATAAAGCTTTTAAGATGACCTTATGGATCATAATGCAAATATCCAAACTCCTAGTGTAGTACTGATTCAGAAACAGCATGTTAAGTGCCAGGTGTTGATGGAACTAGCATTCAATTAGAAATAAAAACATATTACAACAAAACATTCACCTCATTTCTGCTTCTTTACTTATCCCACCCAAATGATGAATAAAATCAGACAGATAGGGTAAAACATGCAAACAAAACAAACTTCAAATTCAAATGAAAAGTTCTAAACAGATGTACAAAATGTAGTTGGATTATACTTTCTCAGTACAGCTGTTGAAAATAGCTTTAGACTCAGAATTCATACTCAGGAACATCTCCGATACTTAAGTAACTTTCATCAAGCGCCATAATCCAAATGGTGCAGATGAAATACTTCAGCATACCAATGTGGAAAATGACAGTGAAAAAACACAACTTGAATTGGTAATTTGTTTTCTAACAATTGTCTTTTTTTAACATATTCTTACAGTAGCAATACTGCTGCTGCTGCATTGGAACTGTTGCCAGCACAATGAAAGGGAATAATTGTATATGCACCTTGTAAATCAATGATATTTTTCACCAACGTTCATTTGACCATCATCTTCAGTGTGAACACCACCAAAACACTAGGTGATACCAAAAAACTACCAGTGTTTCAAGATATTCATAATTCACTTACCATAACATTTGATCATTTCCAGAGTCTGAAATTGAAGTTCAGAAGCAGCCAAAAAGCATACTCTTGTTCTGAATTCCATTTAGTGACATCATGAATGGGATGGACTTTCAATAACACTTCATATTCATGTCATCACTACAACAGAATTTAATGATGTCAACTTGCCAAGAGTTCTTAAAAATTAAATCACTCTCAGACTGCTTCTTATAAACAATTCTAATTTTTAATCGCATTAAGTTATAGCGATGTGGGAGGAACCAAACATATCTCCAAATATAATATCATATTTAGCATCCTGCCTCCTTTAAACAACATATTTATATTCTTTTCATTCGTTCATAGCATGTGCGTGCCGCTGGCTAGGCCAGGATTCATTGCCCATCCCTAAATGTCAAGAGGCCAATTAAAAGACAACCATATTGCTGTGGGGCTGGAATTATGTGTGGCCACAGCAGGTAAGGATGACAGTTCCCTTCTTAAAGAATCTTAGTGAACGAGATAGGTTTTTCCCAACAATCGGCAATGGTTTCACGGTCATCATCAGACTCTTAATTCCAGATTTTTATTTAAGTTCAAACTTCACCATCGCCATGGTGGGATTCGAAACATGATCCCCAGAACATTACTTATGAATTCTATTAATCCAGAAACAGAGTTCGGATCAAAAGGTCACTCAACCTAAAATATCAAATCTGATTTCTTTCCACAGATGCTGCCAGACATGCTGAACTTTTTCAGCAATTTCTGTTTTTGTTTCTGATTTATAGCATATGCAGTTCTTTCATTTGTTTTCTGGATTAATAGTTTAGTAGTAATACCAGTAGGCCAACATCTCCCCTTACTAAAGAATCAGCAACACAATCCTCCCAGCAACTGTCCACCTCCCAAAATCGACTCCCCACACCAACATCCAAAATACCCCAGAAAAATACCATCCTCTCCCTCAGCCTCATTCCCACTTAACTGCTCACCATTCATCCATCCTCTCCTGGGTGGGGGAAGACCACACAATAGCTTCACTACCTCTTTAACCTCTCAAAGATGTACCTTTGGCCCCCATTCCTTATCCACATGCTGTTCTTCTGTGATATCATTCAAAAAGGCACAGCGTTGATTTTCCTATGTAGGATAACAGCATTCAGTTCTATCTCGGCATCTAAGCTGTCATTGAGCTGTCAGTCAGATTGTTTGACATCTAGTATTAGCTGGTACAGAAATTTGCTTCAATATTAAGAAAACTAAAATGGACTTTTTAAGCTGATTAAAAGATTTAGCCCTTAAAACTCTGAATGACACAGGTACATTAGGTTTTTTTTCTCCTCTGGGCTTAGGGGACAAACATTTTAAGTAATGAGTCACACATGTATTGTACTCTTAAAGAAGCCAAGAAAATTTTACTTGATTTTGTCACTTTCTCTAATGGTGATTTGAAGATTTTCTTAAGGTGACTCTAGGTAAAGACAATTCCATGGACAGTACCTTACTCAAATGACACACCTTTATTTGTGAGCTTTACTCAATTAAATTAGCAGGCAGAGAGAAACACAGAAATTGCTGGAGAAACTCAGTAGATCTGGCAGCATCTGAGGGGAGAAAACACATTTCATTTGCAACAATAAATACTCATACAAAAACAAAGTGTGAAGCCTTTTTGATTATAAAAATCAGACACCACTTCAAGAAACAGCTATTAACGGCTTTCATTGAGGGGTGAATGTTGACCAAGATTTTCCAAAACATGGAAAGGTACCTTGCAAATCCAGCCAAACAGAAGACACAATCTGCAATTTGAACTAGAGTACCCTATTTACTGTTAGTCAATTTGAAGATGCTGTCTTGAAACAAAATAAAAAATCCTGTTAAATTTTCTTTTCCAGTTCTCTTTCAGGGAGTTTCATGAGTACTGCTGTCAAGACAGCACAGCAACATGGAAGACAGATACAAAAGATTGCAGATCAAAAATAGTGTGGGCATTTGTAACCATTGTACCTAATAAGTTCTCAATTACAGTCATGATATCAGGTGGGAATGTTGTTTTCTGGCCCTGTGTTACATTTTCAAAACAAGTTGACAAGTTGGAAAATTGGCTTCTCCCTTTGAGTTAAATCCTGCAAAAAACAATATTGCTCACATCTACATAGTATGGTATCAACCACACATGTTCCATACATTCAATAGCTGTTAATGCAATAAAAACTGCAAACATGTAAGTTTTAATGAAACTGGCATAGATGCAGTTGAATTGGGAGAGCAAAAAGCATGCATCACTAAAGATTTAAACCTAGAAATGTTAGGAAGTGTTTAGATCAGCAATAAACTATAATATTGTTTATGTGCAGCTGTTCTGAGACAATTTGCTTAAGTATTGGCCCAGATCTTCCAGTCCCAGAATAGTTCTTAGAAGATGCTTAACTTGACTTCTGAGATGTCCTGACCCAATGATGATACAGTAACACATAAGAATTAAAAACTTCTGATAGGGTTTTGGACACTAGGTCATTGGCTAATAAAACTCCCCCTCTCCCCATTTGCCACCCTATCCCCTCACTAACTTTACACACTTAGCTTCTTTCAGTAGCTAACAAAGTGACTTTGCAACCTTGAAACATGGACTATAACACTTGTTACAATAAAAAGATGATGTGGTTTCTACAAAGGTCCATTCCACTGTTGCCAGCTATGAGGGGTCCAGTCTCAGAGGTTCTACCAAAAAAACTCCTCAAAGTCTGTTGGCATCTTTTCATTTGATTTGGGTCAGAAATAGGGATTTCAACAGACTCCAGAAGATTCAGGTCAATATCGCTGACCATAGAGACAATGAAATTTCCCCATTACAACTCATGCTTGGCATTCCTGGAATCAGGTTATCATATTCAAACATCATTGTCTTAATATAAAATAGCTTTTCAGTCAGCAATTAAACGATTCTGTCAATTGGTTTATAAGCTTTTGGTTTAAATAGATCAGAAGAAAACCGGAAGGCTCTTTGGCGAGTTTGCTTTCACACCAGCTTAAAAAAAGGTAAAATTAGCAAGCACAGCATTTACTTTATATAACAACTACTTCAGATGACAAGTGTACCCATTAAGTAAAATTGATTTTAATATATTAAAATGTCATATAAAATTGTGTTTATCTCACTGTTATTAGAATGGAATGACTGTGCTCCATACAATTTGGCAGATTTTCTACATTATAATACTATACTTCAAATATTAATTGTTACACAAGTTGGAACATTCAGAGATCACAAGTGGTTCAATACAAATGCAATTTCTTCAATACTTCTTAAAATTAAAAAAGCTCCTGAAATTTATTTCATGTTAGTCCCTGATTACAGCAAAGTGCGCACCCCTAAATTGACATACTAGCACTAAAGCAGGAACTGCAGATTTGTTCATTTAAAAATATGAAGCACTTTGAATCACCATTTATCCACCACAATACTGGGAGATGATAATTAAAGATTACTTATCTGCATTTTTCTTCCATTTTTCAGTCTCCCATCCTTCCCAAAATTATTCCCAACACAACCACCTCTGCAAATTTTTCTTTCTGAATTGCCCTGATCTATCATACTTTCAGAAATATTCATTTTAAATCAGCTAAATTAAATTCAAAGAACAAAATGCTGCAGATAATTTTAGTTGTTAAGCATGAATTCAAAGTAAGGTGACCAAAATTAAACTCTGGGTGCACTCTATGTGTAGTCTAACCAATATCCCTTACAGTTGCATCAGGATTTCTCAATATACACACACACATATATATATATACCCATACACTTCATACGCTTCCAATAAAGTGACCCATTTATCCCAACTCTCTATTTCCTCTTAGTTCAGTATTTTTTTTCAATCAATGTTAATAAATCATCCCCCGATGCTATCAGCTCTCAGTTTCCACTGTAACCTTTTATGTGGCATTTCTTTCAGAAATCCAAATTCTCTCCATTAACTGGCTTCCCATTATCCATCCTATTTGTTGTATCCCAAATGACCACTGACAGATGTTAGCCTAATTTTTCTAAGACTGCCTGCTTTGTCACCCTCATTTCTTGAACAGAGGTGTTACCTTTACAGTTTTCAAACCTAAATGAGACCTTTCCAGAATTTAGAATTTGGACAATTACAAGCAACCCATCAAGTACCATGTCATGATTCTAGGATGCAGCCCATTAGGTTTAGGGAGCATCAGCAATCCTAATTTATTTTGCCTCTGGTGATAATGACTGTCGTCAAGTTCCTCCCACCATTTTACCTCATGATTTTCTACCATTTTTGCACAGTTCTTGTGTCCTCTACCAAGAAAATAAATACATATTTGTTTAATGCATCTACCATCTCTTCATTCCCACGTTTTGTACAACTAAATGGATACTTTCAAAAGATCTTTTTGTTTATTTTATTTTGTCAAGGGATATGGACCAGCATTTATTGTCCAACCCTAATTACCCTAGATAAAGTGATTTTATTTTGTTGAAGCAGTCCACAAGCACCAACTAGTATAGCTTTGGGAGGAGCATTTTGCTAACCAGATGTATGAAGCAGCTACAACAAAAGAATTGGCAAAAGCAATATTTGCTAGAATTCTTTATCACTATTACAAAAATAGCAGCTTTTGAAATCAACAGATAGGCACACGTCTAGTACCCAAATGGTCAAAATTTCATACTGAATAGGAAAACACTAAGAATGTAAAATGTTACACAAACACAAAAAAACAAGAACTACTCTAACATACAGTGCCAGTAACAGTGGACAATCATATTTGATAATGGTGCACTTGCTTTAGTAATACTTGAATTCTGGTTGCAATACAGAAGGAAGCAGAGTTTAGTCGGAAAATTAGGAGTTTGGGAAATGTGACAAGGATCAGAACATAGGAATTAAACTACAGGTCGCTATGCTATAACACATTTCTTTAACACAAATTCGCTGTAAGACAATTAACGAATTGGGGACACTGTTTCTCAAGAGTGAACTTTTAAAATGTGTATTGGCTATAAAGCAATTTCATCGTCAACACTTTAAGCGCTGTTTCTAAAGTGCAATTTTTCTATAATGTGAGGTTGCACAAGAATGCAACCATCGCGTTACAGAAGAACTATGGTAGGCCATTCAGCCTCTCACGTCTGCTCCACCATTCTCAGTCACAACAAATCACCTCTCGTATTTTCCCATGCAATCCCTCATCCCATAAGACCATTAGTATCTCGAAATCTAGCCATCTCTCCTCCAAGTACAATAGACAATAGACAATAGGTGCAGGAGTAGGCCATTCAGCCCTTCGAGCCTGCACCGCCATTCAATATAATCATGGCTCTTCATTCCTAATCAGTATCCTGTTCCTACCTTATCTTCATAACCCTTGATTCCACTATCTTTGAGAGCTCTATCCAACTCTTTCTTAAATGAATCCAGAGAGTGGGCCTCCACTGCCCTCTAGGGCAGAGCATTCCACACAGCCACCACTCTCTGGGTGAAGAAGTTTCTCCTGAGCTCTGTCCTAAATGGTCTACCCCGTATTTTTAAGCTGTGTCCTCTGGTTCGGCACTCACCCATCAGCGGAAACATGTTTCCTGCCTCCAGAGTGTCCAATCCTTTAATAATCTTATATGTCTCAATCAGATCCCCTCTCAGTCTTCGAAACTCAAGGGTATACAAGCCCAGTCGCCCCAGTCTTTCAGTGTAAGGTAATCCCACCATTCCAGGAATTGACCTCGTGAACCCCCTCAATAGCCAGAATGTCTTTCCTCAAATTTGGAGACCAGAACTGCACACAGTACTCCAGGTGTGGTCTCACCAGGGCCCTATACAGCTGCAGAAG
>NC_057726.1:29855606-29863634 GCF_004010195.1 Chiloscyllium plagiosum
CTGCCTCTGACCTATCCTGTTACTACTATCAGATGTGTCGTAATTTCATCCTTTATAATAGACTCCAGCATCTTTCCCACCACTGAGGTCAGACTAACTGGTCTATAATTTCCTGCTTTCTCTCTCCCACCTTTCTTAAAAAGTGGTATAACATTAGCCATCCTCCAATCCTCAGGAACCGACCCCGAATCTATTGAACTCTGGAAAATAATCACCAACGCATCCACGATTTCCCGAGTCACCTCCTTCAGTACCCTGGGATGCAGGCCATCAGGCCCCGGAGACTTATCAACCTTCAGGCCTAACAGTCTCTCCAACACCAAATACTGGCAAATTTAAATTCCCTTAAGTTCAGGTCCTTTAGCCACTGTTACCTCAGGGAGATTGCTGTGTCTTCCCCAGTGAACACAGCTCTGAAGTTCCCATTTAATTCCTCTGCCATTTCTTTGTTCCTCGTAATATATTCCCCTGTTTCTGTCTTCAAGGGCCCAATTTTTGTCCTAACCATTTTTTTGCCTTGCACATACCTAAAAAAGTTTTTACTATCCTCCTTAATATTCTTGGCCAGTTTACCTTCGTACCTCATTTTTCCTCTGTGTATTTCCTTCTTAGTAATCCTCTGTTGCTCTTTAAAAGCTTCCCAGTCTTCAGTTTCCCACTTATCTTAGCTATGTTATAC
The DNA here is from genome assembly GCF_004010195.1 of Chiloscyllium plagiosum. Lineage (NCBI taxonomy): Eukaryota > Metazoa > Chordata > Chondrichthyes > Orectolobiformes > Hemiscylliidae > Chiloscyllium > Chiloscyllium plagiosum. Next base: position 29,856,286 of record NC_057726.1, read on the forward strand.
TTTTTCTCTTTTAACTTTATATGTTTCTTTACTTCCCTCGTCAGCCACGGCCACCCATGCCTCCTCCTGGGATCTTTCTTCCTTTTAGGAATGAACTGATCCTGCAACTTCTGCATTATACACAGAAATATCCGCCATTGTTCCTCCACGGTCATCCCTGCTAAGGTATTGCACCATTGAACTTTGGCCAGTTCCTCCCTCACAGCTCCATAGTTCCCTTTATTCAACAGAAGTAACTGTCACTTCCGACTGTACCCTCTCACTCTCAAATTGCAGATTGAAGCTTATTGTATCAACATCCCAGGATTTAGTTTGGTGAACTACAGTTGGATTTCTTCTGTGTCAAGTATACTTTTCCTTATGCAAGGGAACTAAATCTGCATGCAATATTCTATGCAAGGTCTTACCAAGTTGCCATACAACTGAAGAAATGTATTGTTTACTCTTGTAGCTTGCTATGACTGATGAACTTCAAACAAAGGGTGGCACAATAGTTAGCACTGCTGCCTCACAGCATTAGGGACTCGGGCTCAACTCCTCGGGCAACTGTCTGCATGGAGTTTGCACGCTCCCTCAGTGTCTGGGTGGGTTTCCACCCATTGCTCCGGTTTCTTCCAACAGTCCAAAGATATGCAAGTTAGGTGGCCATGCTAAGTTACCCATAGCGTTCAGCAATGAGTTCCACAGATTCACCACCCTCTGGCTGAAGAAATTCTTCCTCACTTCAGTTCTAAACAGTTGGGCCTTCAATGAGGCTGTGCGCTCGGGTCCTAGTCTTTCACACTAGCAAAAACAACGTGTTCACATTACACGGTATCCAGGTCCCTCAGTATCCTGTAAGTTTCAACCAGATCCCTTCCCCCCCCACCCACCGACATATCCTTCTAAACTCTATTCAGTTTGACCAAGAACTCAACTGCTCCACGTACGACAACCCCCTTCACCACCAGGATCATTCTTGTAAAGCTCCTTTGGATCCCCTCCAATACTTGGACATCCTTCCTTAGACTTGGGGCCCAAAACTGCTCTCAATATTCCAAATGTGATCTGACCTGAGCTTTATACAGCCTCAGTCATACACTTCTGCTCTTGTATTCTAGCTCTCTTGAAATGAACACTCACATCGCATTTGCCTTCCTAACTGCCAACTGAATTTTTATGTTAACCTTAAGAGAATGCTGAACTGGGACTTCCAAATCCCTTTATGCATCAGATTTCCAAAGCTTTTCCCTACTTTGAAAATAGTCGAAGCCCATATTCTATTTAATAAAATACATTAACTCTCTGTTCTGAGCCCCTCCCTGACCCCAGTGATTCCTGAAAGATCACCACCAATGCCTCTACAGTCTTCTCATACCAACTCTGGGGTGTAGTCCATCTGGTCCAGGTTATTTAATCGCCTTGAGACCTTTCAGAAAAGTAATGGTAATTTATTTTTCAAACTGTCAAAAAAAAGTCTGAAATAATGAAGGTTAATATTAAATTAAGGGTGTCATTAATGCATTGGTCTCTTTCTATATTATGGAACATTACACAGGTGACAAAACTAAAAATGATATTCAAGCATGCAAACACAATGCCTGCCTTGGTCTTTTATTTTTCTTCAAAATATAATTTCAGAACACCCTACAACTGAAGATTTTATGATGTCAACTTATGCAGAACAGGTCTATCAATATTGCTATTGTCCAAGAAACCAGGCTATGAGGAGCAGCTTGACAACAAAAACGTTTATCAATTCAAGTGAAGCTGAGGAGTCTTCAATAAATGCTTCACCTCAAATTGTTATTTTTCAAATATGGTACTGTTCTTTATCAAAAGATGTAAATGAAATGTTCCCCTTCAAGCAACTGAACATCCTGACTTGTAAGTACATCACTGTTCCTTTATTTTCACTGGGTAAAAATACAGGAACTTTCCTCTTAACAGCACTGTGGGTGTGAGATATTAAACGGTTCATTTGCTCTGCTGACCTGAAGGAAATTGGATATCCTGGGGCTATGGTGGGATGTCTCTGTCTTACAGGTAGAATCTAAGGAATTTACATTCCCATCTTTTACCATTCAGAGCCATTTACATGGCCATCTCCTATTATTCAGAGATACTTTACATTGTCATCATCTCCTATTCAAAATCAATAAGAACATTGCAGTTGGGATTTTAATATTCCCTATAGTTAAAAAAAAGATTTACAACAGATTTGACCAATAAGGGATGATTTACACTATATTGTTTCTGGAAATGATGTGGTCACTGCATTGTGTCTTGAGGGACAACGACTGTGGGGAAGTGAGTGGGGGTTTGTCTTGTGGGCATCACTGACTGTGATGTAAAGTTTTTGTATAAAGGACAGACGGTTCCCTTTGTTTAGAGATCCCTTGACATGGCTTCGCAAGCCATGGAGTTTCTCCAGAAAGCTTGTACTGTACTGTGCGTAATAAAATTTTCATTGTTCACAGAAGTTGGAGTTTGCAGTTGCATTAAGTGTGTAAGAATCTCAGAAAAAAAAAAGAACCCAGTCTGGCAAAACCCCAAGGACTATTGTGGTTCAAATAGCTCACTAGGACTTTCTCCAGGACAAGGAGAGCTGGGTAATAAATGATGGTTGAGCAAATGGGGCTCACACCTCAAACGATTTTTTTTTTTAAAAAAAGTCATGATAGTCGAGACAAAGGGAGCATGCAAACTTTCAAACAGATCATCTACTTACCCCTTGAAGACTATCAGCCCCACATGAAGTCAAGGTCGAGGGTAGGTGACTCAATCACCTCAGAACTCAATTGAACTGGAATTGAAACAAGTCATCCAAGATGTGAATCTCGAGAGCACGTGTGCTGCTCTCAAAAGTAAATCAGGGTTCTCCTCGCTCCAACAGAGACTATACTACTTGCTAATTTCCTACATTTAGCAGTGGCTTCTCTCCATTCAACTAAGCTATAATGATCAGGTACATTCAATTCACTTAAGTAACATCAACCGCCAGATTTTTCATTAAACCTGCTCCGGTTTCCTCCCACAATCCAAAGATGTGCAGGTCAGGTGAATTGGCCATGCTAAATTGCCCATAGTGTTAGCTAAGGGGTAAATGTGTGGGTGGGTTGCACTTCGGCGGGGCGGTGTGGACTTGTTGGGCCGAAGGGCCTGTTTCTACACTGTAAGTAATCTAATCTAATCTAATCTACCGTTTTTTTTTAGAGGGCTGGGGCGAGAGGAGTTGTTCAGCTCTTTCATGGGAATCTCAACTTGATATTTAAAACAGACATTTGCAGAATGCAATGTTAAAAGTCCACATAGGTTAAAGGGAAATACTCATTAAATGCTTAGCACTAGAAGCTACCAATGCCAAACAGAATTCAGAGATCCACCAAATTATTTGCAGGAACTTGTGGGGTTGGATCACTTTGGGTAAACAAATAACCTTCATCATTTCAAGACTATTACTGGAATTTTAAAACTGATATTTTTGCAACAAATTATAAAGGCTTTTCAAAGCTGATTATCAATTTCATTCTATATACTGTGGTAAAATTGCAGGCATCAATAGTTGGACAAGAACAGAATTCACAGCAGTGCTTACCGATTCCATACTGCTCCACCACGGCATGTATTTATTCCAACAGAGGCCTGCACGAGTTTTGATGTCAGCGCTCTGAAATTATATGAGAAACTTAGTATTATTGATAGGGTGCAGCAGAGATAATGTCCAACTTAAACATATGTAACTCAAAACCCATACATCTTTCATCACTATTTCCACATCTGTGAATCAGGACTTTTATGCAGAAGCTTAGATCAACTCCTGATTATTTCCAAAACGCACTATAATGTACCATACATATCTTAAATCAGGCAATTACAATCAATTTTAATCTATGAACTCAGCAACGGCATCAGCCACCTTATCTCAAGTTCATTGAGAACTATACGACTAATGCCATCTAACTGACCCTATTTATTGCAAAATTTAGTAGGGAAATACTACTACATCATTGTCTAAATGAAATTGAAGACTTAACTGTTACAACATTTTGCCTGTGATTTTCAAGTGCAATTTATTTACCCTTACTTGAGCTGGATGAAGTTCCACAGGACTTGAATAATCTTTTGGTACCTCACTTAAATGACAACTCTTTCAGGAAAATTGGATACTGCTCCAGCTGTAAATAGCATCACGGCAAAGTCTAATCTTCTGTTCATTCAAAAATATCCGCAAGCATATACTTTGCAGAAAGTGCTCACCAAATAGCAATTCGAACAGAATATGCAGAAGGACATGATTTGAAACTTGTTCCTTTTTTTAAATTCAATAAAGCAGTTCAAAATTGTCCTACTATAGGACTAGCACAATTTGTTTCTACTCCCAATTTTGCCTGTGGGCTAATTGGAATATTCCATCCACCTTAAATCCATGAGCTGGTTCCATTTGCCTTGATGCTGGTATTTCACCCCTGTCCACAGTTCGGGAAATAATTTGGTTTGATCTTCAGCTTCTTTAAAGGTGCACTTTGATTACTGGCAACAGCTGTGGTTATGCTACAGGAGAAAAGTACAAGCATCGAAGTCAAAAGCAACATGAATATGTGACATGCAAGGTGAACAACCTGTGGTATAATAATAGTTAAAGCCTTGAAAAAAATGGTTAAGTGAGATCACATCAAAATACATGAGACTTGAAATGATTTATAGAATGAATATCAAATATTGCTTTTAATTATAGCAAGATAATCTAACCAGAGATCATTAAAGTAAACTGGAGAAAAAAGCAAAAATTCCTCCAAGAAATAACTTGTAACAACGAGAAATATCCACAATCTGATAAGTATTAAACCAGTACAAGACAACCTCGATTATCTGAAAGAGACGAGGAGTATTTTGTTCGGATAACTGACAACAGTTCAGAAAACTGACAACAGTCTTACAGTACCTTGAGAACTTGTTCAGATAATCTGAAAAATCGGATAATTAACTTTCAGATAAACGAGGTTGTTCTATATTAAGGCATTTAACATACTTGGGAGGCTGAATACAAACTTCAAAAAGATAAGATGTGTCTCTCCTCTATTACCATCCTTTGCCTTTCGTTCTGAGCACCCTCACCATCTGCTCCACTTGCTCCTTTCACCCCTTTGTCAACAGCTGAAAAAGCATTTTGCAGCCCCTTCAACGCCAGAGTTATATTGGACTCTGAACAATAAAACTGCTTGTCTGTTTTTCTGTCCACAGGTGCTATCGGACCTGTTGAGATTTTCCAGTATTTTCTATTTTTATCTTAGATCTCCAGCATTTGCAGTATTTTGCTGGTCTTTAATGTTTCAAAACTGCATAATCTATGAGGTTTGAGAAGATTTGTAGCTGAAATTGAGATTCTGGGCGTAGGCTTGCTCACTGAGCTGAAAGGTTCATTTTCAGGCGTTTCGTCACCATACTAAGTAACATCATCAGTAAGCCTCCGGATGAAGCACTAGTGGTATGGCCCACTTTCTACCTATTTGTTTAGGTTCCCTTGGGTTGGTGACATCATTTCATGTGCCGATGTCATTTCCGGTGATATCATTTCCTGTTCTTTTACTCAGGGAGTGGAAAATGGAATCCAAGTCAATGTGTTTGCTGAGCGTGTTCCGGTTGGAATGCCATGCTTCTAGGAATTCTCATGCGTGTCTGTGTTTGGCTTGTCCGAGGATGGATGTGTTGTCCCAGTCGAAGTGGTGTCCTTCCTCATCTGTATGCAAGGATACTAGTGAGAGTGGGTCATGTCTTTTTTGTGGCTAGTTGATGTTCATGTGCCCTGGTAGCTAGTTTTCTGCCTGTTTATCCAATGTAGTATTTGTTACAGTTCTTGCAAGGTATTTTGTAACTGACATCCATTTTACTTGTTGTCTGTATAGGGTCTTTCAAATTCATTAGCTGCTGTTTGGTGTGTTGGTGGACTACCATGATGCCAAGGGGTCTGAGTCGTCTGGCAGTCATTTCTGAAGTCTTTGATGTAGGAGAGAGTGGCTAGGTTTCTGGAAGTGTTTTGTCTGCTTGTTGAGTTTGTTGCTGAGAAATTGGTGGACTGTTTATTGGGTACCCGTTCTTTTCGAATAGACTGTATAGATGATTTTCCTCTACTCTGCGTAGTTCCTCTGCGTTGCAGCATGTGATGGCTCATTGAAATAATGTTCTAATGCAGATTCGTTTGTGGGTGTTGGGATGATTGCTTCTGTATTTCAGCATTTGGTCTGTAGGTGTTGTTTTCCTGCAGATGCTGGTTTGAAGTTCCCTATTGGCTGTTCACTCTACTGCGACATCGAGGAATGGCGGTTTTTTGTTGTTTTCCTCCTCTCTTTAGTGAATTTTATGCCAGTAAGGATATTATTGATGGTCTTGAAGGTTTCTTCCAATTTGTTTCGTTTAGCGATGACAAAGGTGTCATTCATGTAGCAGACCCAAAGTTTGGCCTGGATGGTTGGCACAGTTGTTTGTTCGAGTCTCTGCATTACTGCCTCTGCTAAGAACCTTGATATAGGAGATCCCATGGGTGTTCCATTGGTTTGTCTATAGGTTTTGTTGTTGAAGGCCAAGTGGATGGTAAGGTATAGGTCCCACTAGTTTAGCGATATTGTCCTTGCTGATGAAGTTGGTAGTGTTTGGGGTATGCTTCTTTGGTTCTTCTAATAGTGTAGTCAGTGTTACCTTGGCCATCAACATCAACCAGGCCTTCCAGCTCAGCAAGCAAACCTTCATCCAGAACTGCATAATCTTTTTAAACCCTTGACTGCAATATTATCACAAAGATCCCAATGAAGGATCTTTCAACACATTCAGAGTACTCACAGCGACCACTGTCAGGGAAGATTCTTAGTGAATTTAAAACAAATTAGTTAATCAGACTGCAGATTGGAAAAGATGGCAATTTTTATTTCAAATAACAATAGGTCATCTGTCTGCTTTTCGAAGCTATTTTTGCTTTTGGTCATTTTGCGAAGTGCAGAGTATATTTATCTTTGCTGGATACAACATCCTTTCTTCCATGGGTTTTTAAAAATAAACTATAAAAGTAGGCTGGTGCCACAAGAACATTATAACTGACATGTAGTGTTTCTAGTGTATAAAATGCAGCACCTCAACATATGACTGGAGGTCATTAAACTGAATGCAAGTTTCAATTTACGCCACTGAGAATCAGCATTTCTGCACTGGAATGTGAGCATACCCTCCTCTCCACAACAGAAATGCCCCAGGAGATTGAAGTAAAAACAAGCAAAGGAAAAAGAACCATTTCGGTTTAACCCCTTTTGAAACATGAGAACACCACCACACACAAGTACCCCTTCCAAGCCACTAATCATCCTGATTTGGAAATATAT
>NC_057726.1:29864134-29921996 GCF_004010195.1 Chiloscyllium plagiosum
CCTATAACTGCCAACCATCACATCCCCTTGCTCTTGTAAATTCCTCATTGCCTTCCACACACCAAACAATATCAACAATGTAAAACATAAGAGCAGAAGTAAGTCATTCAGCAATCAAGTCTGCTCATAGAGATCTGCAGCACAGGCCCTTCAGTCCATCAGGTTCATGCTGGTCAAAAACAATGATCTTACTATTCTAATCCCCGAGATCAGGATTCATATGCTCACATTCAACTCCACTTTCGTCTTTTCCCCACAGCCCTTGGTTCTCTAAAAATCTGTCTACCTCAGCCTTGAATATACTTAACAGCTTCCAACAGCTCTGCAATAATCCTCTCACTTTTCTGGAACAATTCCACAAAAGAATTTGGTGTTTCATTTGCATTTAATGACTAAACCATAAAACTTTGAACTTATTCACAGGGTGGGGACCAACAACATCATTGTGGACATTTTGAAAAGTGCAATATGGAGGGATAACGTTTTTATTCATTTGTGGATGTGGGTGATGCTGACACTTAATTGCTGTTGAGAAGGCAGGGGGTGAGTTGCATTCTTGAACTGCTGCAGTCGTATGCTGTATGTAAACCCACAATGCCATTAGGGAGGGAATTCCAGGGTTTTGACCAAGCATCACTGAAGGGATGGCGATATATTTCCAAGTCAGGATAGTGAGTGACTTGGAGAGAATTTGCAGGTGCCTGTGTTCCCATGTATCTGCTGCTCTTGTCCTTTTTAGATGGAAGTGGTTGTGGATTGTGGGAAGGTGCTAAGGATCTTTGATGAATGGCTGTAGTGCACCTTGTGGATGGTACACACTGCTGCTACTGAGCATTAGTGGTGGGTAAGGTGTATGTTTGTGGAAATGGTGCCAATAAGCTGTTTTGTCCTTTTCTCGTGTTGTTGCAGCTGCACTCATCCAGGTTAGTGGGGAATATTCCACCAAATTCTCTGCTTGTGCCTTGTAGAGTGTGGACAGGCTTTGGGGAGTTCAGAAGTGAGTTACTCACTGCAGTATTCCTAGCCTCTGGCCTGTCCTTGTAGCCACTGTATTTATATGGTGAGTCTAGTTGAGTTTCTGGTCAACGATTACGCTCAGGATGTTGATAGTGATGGTAACACCCTAGATGTCAAAGGACAGTGGTTAGATTGTCTCTTATTGGAGATTGACATTGCCTGGCAATTGTGTGGCATGAATGTTACTTGTCACCTTTCATTCCAAGCCTGGATACTGTCCAGGTCTTATTGCATTCAGACATGGACTGTTTCAGTAACTGAGGAGTTGCAAATAGTGCTGAACAAAAATGGCATGAACAAATTAGTGTACAATATAATTACAAAATTCTTTGTGTGTTTTGTATAAATATATTTACTGACAACAAATAGAAATAGCATTAGGAAGAACTTTTGATGGTAAATTAATTGCCTCTTAAAACTGGGGAGTTATCTTGAGGTCTACAACATATTATCATTATTGAAATAACTCCACAGAGGCTGGTATCCCGTCACCAAGTCTCTCTTTATTTACACATGGAGAATCTCTAACACTGATCCAGCTTCCCCATAACCAGCTCTGAGTGAACAGGACCTCTGACACTCCTGTTTATATCTGACAGACAGGGCTCCCAATCAGGGAACTCATTCAATGAGGTCCACCGGCTGACCTCTTTACAAGTCAAGATTTCCTTCATCAGGAATCTTTTGCCCGAAACGTCAATTTTCCTGCTCCTCGGATGCTGCCTGACCTGCTGTGCTTTTCCAGCACCACTCTAATCTTGACTCAAATCTCCAGCATCTGCAGTACCCACTTCTGGCCTCATTACAATCACTACAATTATTTGGGACCATGGGCAGCAGTTCAAGAAGGCAACTTGCCCCCTACCTTCTCAACAGCAGTTAGGAGTGGATAATAAGTGTAAGCATCACCCACATCCACGACTGAATAAAAAGGTTATCCCTTCATATTGCACTTTTCAAAATGTCCACAATGATGTGGTTGGTCCCCACCCTGTGAATGAGTTCAAAGTTTTATGGTTCATGGAATTTTGATTTTTAGTTCTATGAATATATTGTCGTTCCTTCGGTGTCACTGGACTTGAACTCCCTACCTAATGGCAATTTGGGTTTAGTTACGCTATTTACTCCACACACTGCATCCGAAAGGCTAAGAGCATTGTGGAAGACCCCACACGCTCCTCACTCAAACTCTTCTCCCTCCTGCCATCTGGCAGAAGATATTAGACCACATGGTCTCTCACGGTCAGACTGTGCAACAGTTTCTTCCCTCAAGCCATCAGGCTCGTTAACACACTATAATTTGACTCTTTCCCATCTGAAATTCTTTTGTATTGCTGCTAGAAAAATGTCTATTATCCATCTTTTTTTTGTTATACTGCAACTTGCATATTTTACACTTCTTGTGCACTTTATGCCGTGTACGGATGTGTAGTTTGTGCTATTCGTGTAGCACCCTCGGTATTAGAGGAACGCTGTCTCATTTTTACTCTGTCAGTTGTATATGGTAGAAATGATGAATAAAAGCTACTTTCTCTACTATGTGGACTCCACAGGTTCAAGAAGGAAGCATTTCACCATCGTGAAGGGCAGCTAGGGATGGGCAATAATTGCTGGCACAGCCAGTGATGCCCATAATCCTTTGAATTAATGAAAGGTTGACTTCTGTCTACTGCTTGTGAGGTAAAAGAATCAGGAATATACAGAAAACCTAGCTTAAATGCTTTGGCGAGATGTTGAGTTGTAGATGTAGAGACTGTGGTGGGATTTGGAGGCAGGTATTTTAAATTTAATGTTTTGGAGATCTGGCATCCATGTATGTTAAGGACAGGACAGTGAGCAAGTACAACAAATCAAGAAAACAAAAAAAAACCCATCTCGCTGTCACAGACCATAGTTATAGTAATATATGATGTGAATAGTATGTCATGGTCTACAGACAATTTGGTAGCACCTACTGATGTTGGGCTGTCTTGTATAACTATGATGTGGAGGTGCCGGTGTTGGATTGGGTTGGACAAGGTTAAAAATCCCACAATGCCAAGTTATAGTGCAACAGGTTTATTTTGAAGTACAGGCTTTCGGAGCGCTGCTCCTTCATCAGGTAGCTAGTGGCGCAGGATCTTAGGACACAGAATTTATAGTAAAAGATCAAAGTGTCATACAACTAATGCACTGTATTGAACAAACCTAGATTGCTGTTAAGTCTTTAATCACTTAGAATGGGTTGCTGGTTTCGATTAATTAATATGTAAATCCCAGAACTGCTTTCAAGTCACAGTTCTGAGATATCTTAAGGTTTTATTTTAAAATGTGACATCCCATGTCAAACAATGCATTAAAGGTATGAGGTTAGAGTCTGTCTGTACTCCAACCTTGAGTCAGACTGGTCCTATTTCCAAAGGAGGAATTTATAAAATGTCACATGGACTTACTGCCTATAGATTGTGCTTTTCGACAAAATATGCACGTTCACTCTATAAACTTATGTGGATGTGCATGAGTGTGATGGAGTACATATGTGTGTGTGTGTGTGTATGAGAGAGGTTAAGCGTGAGTGTGATCATGTGTAAGAGTGTGCGCGAGTGTATCGTATGATGGGGTCACCCGTCATCTGACATGATCCCAAGATTCCAGTTGAGGTCATTCTCAAGGGTAATGAATTTGGCCATTCGCCTCTACTTAGCGACTCTGTTGTTGTGTATCCCAAAGTCCACCTTGGAGGATGGTCACCCGAAGATCTGAGGTCGAATGTCCTTGATCGCTGAAATATCCCCAACTGGGAGAGACCATCCCTGTCTGGCGATTGTTACATCATGTTCATTCATCCATTGTTGTGGCATCTGCTTGGTCTTGTCAATATACCATGCCTCGGGCATCCTTACCTGTAGGGTATGAGGTAGATAGTGTTGGCTGAGTCACATGAGTATCTGCTGTATACACGATGAGTGGTGTCCCCACGTGTAATGGTAGTATCCATGTTGACACTCTGACAGCTTGCAGTGGTTGCCACGACAGGCTTGTACGATGTTGTGGTGGATGTTGTCCTGAAGGCTGGGCAATTTGCTGTGAACAATCATCTGTCTAAAGTTAGGTTGTTTAAAGGCAAGAAGTGGAGGTGTAGGGAAGAACTTGTCGAGGTGCTCATCCTCATCGATAATGTGTTGCAAGCAGCGAAGAAAATGGTGTAGATTCTCCACTCCCAGGAAGTACTGGACAACGTAGGGTACCCTATCCCATGTCTGTCTCCTGAGGAGGTCATTACGGTTTCTTGCTGTGGCACGTTGGAATTGGTGAACAATGAGTTGTTCGCCACCCTAAACATATTAAAACAGCCATCCCCTATGGACAAATCCTACGCATAAAACAAGAAAAGCCCAACCCGCCAATTGCCATCCCATCAGTGAACTCTTGATCATCAGTAAAGTGATAGAAAGTGTCCTTAATGGTGCTGTCAAGCAACACTTGTTTAGCAATACCTACTCAGTGATGCTCAGTTAATGTTCCACCAGACCAATTCAACATCCTGGCCTCATTACAGCTTAGGTTCCATCACAGACAAAAGAGCAGACTTCCTTAGGGGAGGAGAGAGTGAATGCCCTGACATGAAGGTCACGTTTGACTAAGTATGATATCAAGGAGTCCTAGCAAAACTAATCAAAGAGAATGAGGATGACAATCCTCCCCAAGTTGGAGTTGTACTGAGCGTAAAGGAAGATTGTTCTGAGGAAGAGTCACCAGACCTGAAACGTTAACTCTTATTTCTCTTCACCAATGCTGCTAGACCTGCTGAGCTTTCCCAGCAATTTCTGTTTTTGTTTCTGATTTGCAGCATCTGCAGCTCTTTTGGTTTTATTAAGATTGTTATTGTTGGCTGTGAATCATTTGAGCTGTAGAACATCTCTGCAAGAGTTCCTCAATCATGTCTGAGACTCCACCATCTTCAGCTGCTCACTTAATGACCCTTTCCCCATTGTAAAGTCAGAAAAAGGATGTTTGTTGATTGTATTGTTCACCACTCCTCAGATGCTGAAACAGTCTGTTTCCAAATGCTGCACATTGTACAACAACATTCACGACTCTTTAGATGTTGAAGGATTCCATGTCCACACGTTGTTGCATTTGGACAATATGTTTGTCTGACAAGTTGCATTTATGCCATGTAAATGCCAGCCTGTGATCAAAAATCCTGGACTCCCTTCCTAACAGCACTGAGTGTCTCTATACCCCAAAGACTGCAACGATTCAAGAAGGCAGCTGACCACCATCGACAATGTGGCAATTAATAATGGGTAGTAAATGCTGGCCTAGCCAGCAATGCCATGTAGCATGAACAAATAAAAAGTGTTGCCCTCTTGTCATTACACTGCAAGATGAATTCATCATTTAATACTGTTGTACTTTGCATGATGTTGTCGTCATAAGTTATTTGATTCCAGTGAAAACTGCTGGTTTTTTTGTTTGCTGTGCCCCATTGCCACTGCAAATCCTTAGTGAACATTGTAGAAATTCACACGCTGACAAATTAGGTACAACGTTTTATTATCATTCCAAAGAAGTGTCGCTGGACCCAAAACCTTAACTCTGATTTCTCTCCACAAATGCTGCCAGACTTGCTAAGTTTTTCCAGCAATTCCTGTTTTTGTTTCTCCTATATGATAATTAATGTATTCAACAAATCATTGCACTACCTTCACCATCTATTTGTGGCCATATCTCTGTTACAGCTCTCAACTTACCAGATTCCACCACACTTTTGGCAATGTACTGATAACAATGTACTTAATTTCAGGCAATTAGTTGAGTCTTTCTCTTGTTAGCTTCAGTCTGATGTGGCAAACTGTATCTTGCAGGCACATTGGATTCTGATCATGGTCTGCAATGGCTTCTTCTGTTGTCTTCCAATATCCAGTGGCCAACCTAAATAAATATGTTACTACTGTCACAGACTTCATCAGTAAGTGTGTAGAATCTGAATAATCCTCAACCACAAAACAAGAATGAACCAGAAGATCTACTCCCTACTGAAGTCCAGTCTGAGGCATTCAAGTCAGGGGACCCAGACCTATACAGGAAATCCCGGTATGATCTTCAAGAAGCCATCAGGGATGCCAAGAGACAATACCAGACTAAACTAGAGTCCCAGACTAACTACACAAACACATATTTACTGTGGCAAGGCTTGTACAATATAACAGACTGCAAAGTGACGTTGAGTAGAATTGCTGACAATTAATCTTTCCCCAGTGAGCTCAATGCATCTGTGCTTGTTTTGAACAGAAAGTCAGTGAAATGATGTCACCTACCCGACAGCAACCGCTGCACCTGTACTCACTTTCATTGCCACAGACAACAAATCGGTCTTTTCAAGGATGAACCAATGGAAAGCGACTAGCATGTTTGGAGTCCCTGACTGTGCATTCAGATCTGCCAGACCAGCTGGCCCTACACTCATCCCTGGAACACCTGAATAACAAGGAAACCTATGTCAGACTCCTATTTGTTGAATTTGCCTCCACTTTCAATGGAATAATTTCAAAACTCGTCTCCAAACTTCAAGACATAGGACCCCATACACACATGCAGAACCTTGCCTTCCTGACCCGCAGACTACAGTCAATAAGGAGAGGCAACAACACCACCTCAATACTGATGCTCTGCAAGGCCACGTACACAGTCCCTTGCTATCGCATGGCTGTGTAGCTAAATTCTGCTTTAACTCCATTTACAAATTTGCTGATGCCACCGTAGTTGGTTGGATCTCAAACAATTTTTTAGATTAGATTAGATTACTTACAGTGTGGAAACAGGCCCTTTGGCCCAACAGGTCCACACTGACCCTCCGAAAAGTAACTCACCCAGACCCATTCCCCTACATTTACCCCTTCACCTAACACTACAGGCAATTTAGCATGGTGTTTTAAAAAATTCTCAAGGTCAGGTTCGTAGGAGAGTAGTCTGACACAGAACAAACGACCAAGAGGCGAGTCTGCTAGAATATGCTTCAGCTTTTTATTCCCCGCAGCGTCGCCACAACCAGGTACAACGGGTCCAACGGGTCTGGCTTATACTCACTCTACATGTTACCGGAACTGGGAGCCGTCAGTTCTCGTAGAGCGGTTGCCAACAACCCACGCTCGGCGGTTAAACGTAACCCCGGAGCAGACTCACCGAACTGGAGACTTTTCCAGCTGATATACTCTTTTCCAGATATAAACATTCATGTGAACAGCAGAGCAAGGCTAAAAAACACATTCCATTCTGGTTACATACAGATAAGAAGATTCACACGGGGAGGTGTGTAATAAGATTCACACAGGACTAAGCAACACCTCCATTCCGGTTAGATTCACACATGTATTGGGACATAATTTTTAACCGTTTCACCACATTCCACTGCTTGGAATTTTACACCACACATGGCCAATTCACCTAACCTGCACATTTTTGGACTGTGGGAGGAAACCAGAGCACCCAGAGGAAACCCATGCAGACACTGGGAGAATGTGTAAACTCCACACAGTCAGTTGCCTGAGGCGGGAATTGAACCCAGGTCTCTGGCGCTGTGAGGCAGCAGTGCTAACCACTGTGCCACCGTGCCGCCCAATGATGAGACAGAATCTCGGAAGGAGGCAGGCAGCTTAGTGGCATGGTGTAAAGACAACAATGTCTCTCTCAATATTAGCAAAATAAAGAACCTGGTCAGCAACTTCGGGAAGCAAAGTAGAGGATACACCACTGTCTGTATCAATGGTGCAGAGGTGGAGGCTCAAGAGCTTCAAATTCCTAGGAGTAAAGGTCATCAATGATCCATCCTGGTCCACCTTCATCAATGCTACAGTCAAGAAAGCACACCAACTCCTCTACTTCCTCAGAAGGCTCAGGAAATTTGGCATGTCGATGATGACTGTACAATTTTTACAATGCACCATAGAAAGTATCTATCTTGATAGATCACAGTTAGTGTGGCAAGTGTTCTGCCCAAGACCACAAGAAGTTACCAGGAGTTGTGAATGTAGCCAGATCCATTATGAAAACTAGCCTTCCTTCCATTGATTCTGTATACTTTTCCTGCTGGCCGAGAAAAGCGCCAACATAATCAAAGCCCCCTCCCACCTCTGTATATTCTCTGTCACCCTCGTCCATTCGGACTTGAGAGAAATCAGGAGGGCACAAAGGGGACATGAGATAGCTTTGGCAAATACAGTTAAGTAGAATCCAAAGGATTTTTACAAATACATTTATGGACAAAAGGGTAACTAGGCAGAGAATAGGGCCTCTCAAAGATCAGCAAGGCGGTCTTTGTGTGGAGTCCCAGAAAATGGGGCAAGGTACTAAACGAGTATTTTGCATCAGTATTTACTGTGGAAAAGGACATGGAAGCTATACACTGTAGGGAAATAGATGGTGACATATTGAAAAATGTCCATATTACAGAGGAGGAAGTGCTGGAGTCTTGAAATGCATAAAAGTGGATAAATCCCCAGGACCTGATCAGGTGTACTGTAGAACTCTGTGGGAAGCTAGAGAAGTGATTGCTGGGTCCCTTGCTGAGATATTTGTATCATCGATAATCTCAGGTGAAGTGCCAAAAGACTGGAGGTTGGCTAACATGATGCCGCTGTTTCAGAAAAATGGTAAGGATAAGCCAGGGAACTATAGACCAGTGAGCCTGATATTGATGGTGGCCAAGTTGTTGGTGGAAATCCTGAGGGATAGGATGTATATGTATTTGGAAAGGCAAGGACTGATTAGGGAGAGTCAGCATGGCTTTGTGTGTGGGAAATCATGTCTCATGAACTTGATTGAGTTTTTTTGAAGAAGTAACAAAGAGGATTGATGAGGGCAGAATGGTGACGTGATCTATATGGACTTCATTGAGATACTCGACAAGGTTCCCCATGGCAGACTGGTTAGCAAGGTTAGATCTCACTGAATACAGGGAGAACTAGCCATTTGGATACAGAACTGGCTCAAAGGTAGAAGACAGGGTGGTGGTGGAGGGTTGTTTTTCGGACTGGAGGCCTGTGACCAGTGGACTGCCACAAGGATCGGTGCTGTGTCCACTACTTTTCATCATTTATATAAATGATTTGGATGTGTGCATAAGAGGAACAGTTAGTAAGTTTGCAGATGTCACCAAAATTGGAGGCGCAGTGGATATTGAAGAAGGTTATCTCCGATTAGACCGGAATCTTGATCAGATGGGCCAATGGGTGAGAAGTGGCATGTGGAGTTTAATTTAGATAAATGCGGGAAAGCAAATCTTATACACCTTAATGGTAGGGTCCTTGGGAGTGTTGCTGAATAAAGAGACCTTGGAGTGCAGGTTCATAGCTCCTTGAAAATGGTGTCGCAGGTAGATAGATTAGTGAAGAAGGCGTTTGGTATGCTTCCCTTTATTGGTCAGAGTATTGAGTACTGGGTTTGGGAGGTCATGTTGCGGCTGTACAGGACATTGGTTAGGCCGCTGTTGGAATATTGCTTGAAATTCTGATCTCCTTCCTATCGGAAAGATGTTGTGAAACTTGAACGGGTTCAGAAACGATTTACAAGGATGTTGCCAGGGTTGGAGGATTTGAGCTATAGGGAGAAGTTGAATAGGCTGGGGCTGTTTTCCCTGGATCATTGGGGGTTGAGGGGGTGACCTTTATAGAGGTTTACAAAATTATGAGGAGCGTGGATAGGATACATAGAAAGTCTTTTCCCTGGGATGGATGTTCATCATTTGTATAAATGCTTTAGATAAGACTTTAGATCACCTCGCCTTCTGAATGAGTACAAGCCAAACTATTCACCATTTCCTTAAGAGAAAATCCTTCCATAGCCAGAATCAACCAAGTCAATCTTCTTTGGACTCTTCCCAAGGCCAGTATATAGAGTCATAGAGATGTACAGAATGGAAACAGACCCTTCGGTCCAACTTGTTCATGCCGACCAGATATCCCAACCCAATTTAGTCCCACCTGCCAGCACCTGGCCCATATCCCTCCAAACCCTTCCTCGCAGCCAAAATCCCCCACATAAGGCAACATCTTGGTAAACCTTTTTCTATATCCTCTCCAAAGCATTCACATCCCTCTGGTACAGTGGTGACCAGAACTATATGCAATATTATGTGTAGCCTAACTAAAGTTCTATAAAGCTGCAGCATAACTTGTCTATCCTGATATCAATGCCCCTTCCAATGCAGGAAAGCACACCATAGGCAATTTTACTACCTTATCTACCTGTGCTGCCACCTTTCAGTGATCTGTGGACCTGTACATCCAGATCTCTCTGCATATCAATATTCCTAAGGGTTCTGCCAGTCACTGTATAATTTCCTTCTGTACCTGACCTTCCATAATGCATTACTTCACATTTGTCTGGATTAAACTCAACATACTATTTTTCTGCCCATGCCTCTAACTGATCTATATACTGCTGTATCCTCTGACAACTCCCCTTACTATCCGCAACTCTACCAATCTTTGTATCATCTACAAACTTACTAATTAGACCAGCAACATTTTTCTCCAGATCATTTATGTAGATCACAAATAACAGAGATCCCAGCACTGGTCCCTGTGGAACACCACTAGTTACAGTTCTCCATTCTGAAAAGCATCCTTCCATAGTCACCCTCTGTCCTATGACCGAGCCAGTTCTGTATCCATCTTGCCAGGTCACCTGATGATCTGTGACTTCATCTTTGTATCAGTCTGCCATGAGGGACCTTGTCAAAGGCTTTGCTGAAGTCCATGTGGACAGCATCAAGCACTTTTTCCTCAATTATCTTCGTCACCTCAGCAAAAAACTCGATCAAGTTAGTGAGGCACGACCTCCCCCAGACAAAACCATGCTGTTTACGCTAATCAGTCCATTTGCTTATAAATGCTTATAGAGCTTGTCCCTGACCATCTTTTCCAATAATTTCCCAATCACTGATGTGTGAGGCCTACAGGCCTGTTATTTCCTGGATTATCCCTGTTACCCTTCTTAAACAATGGAACAATAGCTAATCTCCAATCCTCTAGGACCTCACCTTTTGGCCAAGGAGGATACAAAGGTGTCCGTCTATGCTGCAGCAATTTGTTCTCTTGCCTCTCTCAATATTCTGCGATAGACCCTATCAGGACCCAGGGATTTATCTGTCTTAATATTTTTTAATATGCAGAACACTCTCTTCCTTTTTAATAGCAATTTGGCTTAGAAATTTGACGCTTCCTTCCCTGAGATCACCCTCCACCAACTCATTCACTTTGAAAGCTGATATGAAGTCTTTGTTTAAGACCTCATCTGGCTCCACACATACATTCCCTCCTTTGTCATTGAATGGGTCAATATTTTCCCTGGCTATCCTCTTGCTTTTTACATATGTTTTAAAAGCCTTGGGCTTCTCCTTAATACTGTTTGCTAATGACTTTTCATGACCCCTTTTTAGCCTTTCTAATTCCTTGCTTAAATTGTTTCCTAATATACTTCAAGGGCTTTATCAATTCCCATCCTCCTAAACCTTGTGTATGCTTCCTTTTTCTTTTTGATCAAGGTCATAACATCCCTGGTCATCCAAGGTTCACGTAACTTGGCTTACCTATCCTTAAATTTCACAGGCACGTGCAACTCCTGAACTCTTACCAACTGCCATCAGAACACACTCTCGTTCTGCCTAATATTGTTGTAGTTCACCAGTTTAACATCTCCCCTGAGGACTGCTGTTATCCCTATCCATGAGTAGCTTAAATCTCATGATATTATGGTCACTACACCCGAAAAGCTCCACCAATGAAACTTCATTCACCTGCCCGGGTTCATTTCCCAAAACTAGGTCCACTATACCTCTTTCCCTGGTTGGACTGATTAAATGCTGTGTCAGGAAACTCTCCTCTACAAATTCTGCTCTATCCAAGCCCCTAGCACAAAGTGAGTCACGGTCAATAGAGGGGATGTTAAAATTATCCACCACAACAATCCTGCTGTTTTTACTTTTTTCTAAAATCTGCCACATATTCTGTCCTTTATCTCCCAATGGCTGTTGGGAGGCACAATCTCCCAGCATTGTGATTTCAAATTTCCTATTCCTTAGTTCTAACTATACAGCCTTGCTGCTCAGGTCATCTGATGTATCCTCCCTTGGTACAGATGTGAGATACTCCTTTACCAGTAATGTAACTCCCCCACCCTTTTTACATTCCCTTCTATCACCCCTGAAACATGTAGATCCCGGTACAGTCAGGTGCTAGTCCTGTCCCTCTATCAGGAGAAAGTGAGGACTGCAGATGCTGGAGATCAGAGTCAAAGAGTGTGGTGCTGGAAAAGCACAGCTGGTCAGGCAGCATCTGTGGAGCAGGAGAGTTGACATGTCGGGCATAAGCTCTTCATCAGGAATGTGGCTTGGGGGCCAAGGGAGCTTAGAGATAAATGGGAGAGGGGTGGGGCTGGGGTAAGGTAGCTGGGAATGTGATATATAGGTAGGTGAAGGTGGAGTCAAAGTGATAGGTCAGAGAGGAGGGTGGAGCAGATAGGTGGGAAGGAAGATGGACAGATAGGACCGATCAAGAGGGTGGTGCTGAGTTGGAAGGTTGGGACTGGGATAAAGTGGGGGGAGGGGAAATGGGGAAACTGGTGAAATCCACATTGATCCCATGTGGTTGAAGTGTCCCAAGACAGAAGTTGAGGCATTCTACCTCCAGGAGTTGTGGTTAGGGTTTGGTGATGGAGGCAGCCCAGGACCTGCATGTCCTTAATGGAGGGGGAGTTAGTGTTCGGCTACAGATGGGTTTGGTTGGTGTGGGTGTCCCAGAGACATTTTTTTGAAATGATCTGCAAGTTGGCGTCCTGTCTCACTCCTGGACTTAAGTCTGGAATGTCAACTCTCCTCCTTGGATGCTGCCTGACAGGCTGTGCTTTTCCAGCACCACGCTCTTTGACTCTGTCCCTCTTTCAGCTAAGTCTCCATAATCGCAACAATGTCCAGGATTCCTTTCACGCCCACTCCCAGAATACAAAACAAGCGATGTTTCAGCACTCTCTGGTGGGATGACCCTGCCCAGCTCCCTGACTTTATCCTCGTTACTCTACATTTCACTGTAGCTAATTCACCTAACCATCACATGCCTGCTCAGTAAGGCAGAATTTAGCATGGCCTAAATGTGTGTGTCCTATTAAATTCCTAAAATCGACCTAACGTGTATAGCTTTGGACTGTGGAAAGAAGCCGGAGCACCCAGAGAAAACCCACACAGACATGGCGAGAGTATGCAAACTCTTAATAGTCACCCAAGACTAGAATCGAATCCTGTTCCCTGGCGCTATGAGGCAGCAGTGCCAGCCACTGTGCTGCCCTGCAATCTTAATTATCTGTTCACAATTTATTATTAAGACACATTGTTTCTTTGTTTTAGCTAGAGTAATACAATCTGTCAGTATTATTTGTCCATCTGTTGAAGCATATAGGAGAATATAAGGTGCATCATTTGCATTGGGAAGGTGATGGCCTAATGGTATTATTGCTAGACTATTGATCTGAAGATTCTGGTAATGTTCTGGGGACCTGGGTTTGAATCCCAAGATGGTGGAATTGCAATTCAATAAAAATATGAAGTAACGAATCTAATGATGGCCATGAAAGCTTTGTAAATTGTCAGGAAAGCCCATCTGGTTCATTAATGGCCTGTAGTGAAGGAAACTGTCATCCTTACCTGGTCTGGCTTACCTGTGACTCCAGATCCAAAATGGAATTTTTACTTTTACAAATTCGTGCCACTTTTACCAGCTCTTGGAGCTCAGATGTACTGTTTCCTGTAAAGGCAGTGTATTTTTGCCATGGGCTGAGATCAGAATCCTGGCTACATTTTTGTATACACTCCAACAGGAATTACTTGAGCTGATAGTTGAAAACTTCATTTGTTTTGAGTTTATTATTGCTTATTTTCACAGAGCTTGTTATTTCGTCCATTAAGCATTCAGTTCCAGGAATTTAATAGGACGCACATTTTTAGGCAATTGAAACAAAACCCAAAAAAGTTCTGCCAGTTAATAGGTGAGTGAGAAAGATGTTCAGATTCAATTTATGCATGGTGACATTGTTTTACTTGATTTAAAAAGTTTTGTTTCATAGGTGGCATATACCATTTCAGCACATCAAAACCACATCAAAATCAACATAAAAAACAGAATGAAGGATCCAAAGGGAAAAGCCCTGAAGAAGATGAAGGTAAATTAATCTCTGGTTTAATTAGATATTAGTAACATAAACTAAATCTCTAGCATGCTTAATCAAAAAGTGCAAGCAAAGCTGATCCCACATCAGAGGTGTAGAAGTGATGCAAAGGATAATGAGCAAAATGGGTTTTGAGAAGCATTTTTAAGGAAATAATGGTTTGGGAGGGAAAAGTAAGTCTTGCTTTCATACTTTACCTTTCATGATACTAGAGCAAACACAACACTTTCATTATTTATAATGTAGGATTACAGAGGTGTAAAGTTCCAGACTGGTAGAACCTGGGCAGCTGAAGTCTCTACTTCCATTGGTGGCATTGAGAGAGAGGGGTGGGCCAGAATCAGGTAGTATGTTTAAGGGAGAGGGTTTAACGAATATAGAGCTGAAAGTGATAGCAAAAGTAGTGTGCAAGGCAGTTAAGAGAGAACAAGAATTTTTAGTTCAATAAATTATAAGGCTCTGAGTTAGAGTAGATTAGCAAGGGTAGAGGTGATGCATCTATGGGATGATGAGCATCTTAAAAACTGAAGTAAATCAAAGACAAAAAGTCACCAGACTCAAAACATTAACTCTGCTTTCATCCTACGGATGCTGCCAGACCTGCTGAGTCTCTAGCAGTTTGTTTTTATATCAGAAAGGCTGATACGTTACTACTGGAATTCAACTCATTGGAATTGAGAAGAATGAGAAGTGATCTCATCGAAGCATGTAGGATTCTTAAAAGATTGACAGAGTAAATGCTGAGAGAGTGTCCAGGACCAGAGAGCATAGTCTCAGAAGAAATGTGCATCAATTTAAAACTGAGATGGGGAGCAATTTCTTCTCCCTAATTTCGAGAGTCTTTGCAACTCCTTGTCACAGAGAACCGTGGAGACAGAGTCCTTGTGTCTATTTAAGGCTGAGATCATTTCTTGATTGTTAGGAGTATCAAAAGATACAGGGAGAGGGCAGGAAAGTATACGTGAAGAATGTTGGATCAGCCATGATCCTGTTGAATGATGGAGCAGACTCTAGGAGCGGAATAGTCTCCTGTTCCGTTTCCTTATAATCTTCATGGGTACAAGTTCTTTCCCGATCATTTGATTTGTTGGGCTTATTGCTTTTGAGTATGTATTAATCAGTAGTAACATCTGGATATCAAAAAATGAACAGTAAAACGTACAATTTATGGTAGAAAATCATTCACGGCAGAAATTATGTTGGGGTGCTGCGATTTTGAGCGCTGGTCAGGTTACCCGGAGATGTGGAGCTTGGGATGAGAAAGAAAAGAGGAAGCTCCTCTCGCCTTTTTCATTATTGTAATTGCATAATTTTAACAAATTGCTCAAAACACCGTTTGGGTAAATACTTTAAATACCCACACTTTCAAGATTTTTAACATTGGGTCTTATGCCTTGATATTTTCTATAGCTTTTATTCTTTCAGAATGTCTCCATTAATGCACAGTTCATTATCGTCAATGTTTCTGTTGTCCATCGTTTTGAGACATATAACATTTTTATTTTTATCTGATTTTTCTCAATTGAAAGGAGGTGTATAAAGTTATTTTCAATATTCCAAATTGGTTGGACCCGAGGACTGAATCTAATATATCCATTGTTTAATTTGTGGCTTAATGTATACATATTGAGTTGACATCTCTCTCAATTGCATTACAAACAGTTTGTTTTTAAACTTGCACTTTCACCTGTA
Organism: Chiloscyllium plagiosum; assembly: GCF_004010195.1. Classification (NCBI taxonomy): domain Eukaryota; kingdom Metazoa; phylum Chordata; class Chondrichthyes; order Orectolobiformes; family Hemiscylliidae; genus Chiloscyllium; species Chiloscyllium plagiosum. The sequence goes on from NC_057726.1 coordinate 29,880,044, forward strand.
CACCTCCTTTTAGTTGTTTCTTTCATGTTTGCCTTGCCTTGCAGTACCTTGTTTAAATCGCTCAGGTTCTACAGCGAAAAGAGAAGTGTTTTCCTCACTAACTATTGATAGGTATATTTTCCTTCCACGTTTACTCAACTTATGTTTTACTTCATTCCCATATTGTTGTCATCCCCCACTCATTCCTAACATAAAAACTGTACCTTTTGCATTTTATGTTACCTTTTTAATTTCTTCTGTTTTCTGTGATGTAAATAATATAATCAATATTTTGCTGGTACAGAAAGCTGTTGGTGATTTGAACTTGAGAATGGGAAACAAGTTTGTCTTTTTGTATAACAAATTATTTTCCACTACATGATTATTTTGTCTCTTATTGCTTCCATACAGAAGAGAAAAAGCGGAGGGAGCGTGAAGATCAAATGTACAGGGAACGGCTAAGAACACTATTTATAATCGCTGTTATTATGAGCTTGTTGAATTCCATTAAGAGCAGTGGGGGAAATATTTCATGGAATGATTTTGTTCAGGAGATGTTGGCAAAGGGAGAAGTGGCCAGGGTGCAGGTTGTACCAGAGAGTGATGTGGTAGAAATCTACCTTCATCCAGGAGCAGTCGTATTTGGTCGACCGGTAAGATGCTTGCCTTTTTTTTTAAAATCCATCTTTTTGGGCATATTATGACATGCTTCCTTGGCTATTGCATCCTGAGGTGGGACTTGAACCTAAATCTTCTGGCCTTGAGGTGGGGTCACTGTCATTATGCCACAATGCCCCTAATAATGGACTGTGAGATAGTTAATATTGTGTCTACTGATTTAGCTAACCAGGTATAGATGCTTGCCTTGAGGGCGAAAAGTAAGTACAGGAGATGTTTGCTCAAGATGGTGAATATTTGAAATGCACTTTAAGTTTGCATGTCTAAATTGTTGCTCGCTACAACTGTTTGAACTGCTTTCATGTTAACCTTTAAAAGGTTGATGGTTTCCAATGTGCAAGTCTCATGCAGCCACTGGATTACACAGGAATAATTTAACACAATTTGTTAAATTTGGTTTAAAACTATACAAGTTAATCCCAGCGTTAGACTTTGGCAAATCCAGTGAGTTTGCTCCTTGATTATTGCTGACTGCATTAGATGTGTACTTTGGGAGTTTGTGTTTCCAGTCTTGCATTATGTGCAATTACACCTACTTTTATATTGGATTTGGTGGGATGCTCGAGCTACAAACCACAGCACAAATTATTAGGTGTACACTTTGCCATTGAAAAGACCTTATCTAATTTTAAGTGCATTTGAAGTGGTTTGTGTGTATTTCTAATGTTTGGATTTTTAAACTATCTACCTGAATTGTGACCAAAATCAAACTTTGTTTTTTCTTAAAAGCACTGGCATTTCATCTGCAACTGAACTCCCAGATATTGCGCCTTTATTTTGTGTAACATCTGCGTGAGAATATTTTACTGTGTAGAAAGACTCAATATGGGACCGATTTCGTTATTTAAATAATGAGATCCTTCCTTTTGCATAGGGTTATATGTTTGCAAGTCATTAGCAGTCTTTTGGCAAATAAAATTATTTATTGAGTTCAAGTTGAGCTTTGTAATTTAGTGTAGAATCACTCATATTAAAAATGTGAAATGGTTAATTGTTGTTACAATTGGAACTTCAATCAGCCTTCTCTTTACCAGATTCACCAAATGATTGATAAATTGTACATTCGTAGTTACATTTCCAGATTTGGGATCAAATTGTACCAACTATTTTCTTATATTAAGCATGGTGCACTGTTCATTTATAATAGTTGTCATGGTCACCTATAATTTTATTGGCATAGAAAGGAAATGGTGTTTTCACAACTTGAGTCTTGTGCTCACTTCTCTGAAGCTCAAGGCCAAGCTGATTTCCCCTCAAAGGTGCAGGATTAGGTGTGTGTTTCTCTATTCCCCCACCATAGCTGACTATTTTCCAATTTTTAAAAAATGTTTTGTAGTTTTAAAGAAGCTAGGGCAGAAATTATGACTGCTTTAGTTTATCTACACAATGAACCTGCTAATTAGTGAAACAACGTTTTAAATTTCTTCTGACCTTATAATTTAAATTCTGCTGAACACCATTTTGAGCTGAAGAAATCAGTTGACCCTACTGCTCGTCTATAACAGTCCGAGACACATTTTTGTGAAGTGTTATACGTGAGGAATTATGAAATGCCGAAAAAAACATTTACTTAAGGATGAAAAATTATTTCCTCCCTGTGGTATTTTTGCCAATTGACTTTGTTAAAATTGAAGGTATTTTTTGGTAAACTATTGAGATGTAGAAGATCTCTTAAAAACGTCTGATCTTATCCTCACCTGACTTTCATTAGGGATCACTGTACAGTGATTAGGACTGGAACCTTAAACCTTGTATTTTACTGCACTTGGATTTGTGCCTATGTCCTACATCCCTTGTGTTCATCCTCAGGGAATCTATGATTTACTTAGCTGCAGTCTGTGGTTTTAACAGATAATTAAAAAAGGATAAAGCTATAGGAAATAATGTTGGGCAGGGATAGGAAAGAATTAGATCATGATTGGTTTATTTATACTTGACAATGGAATTCAATTGTGCTTTGAATTTTTTTTTGTAGCGGTTAGCTTTGATGTATCGCATGCAGGTAGCAAATATCGATAAGTTTGAAGAGAAACTCCGAGCTGTTGAGAATGAGCTTGGGATTGATGGAAAAGACAGGATCCCAGTTTCCTACAAGCGCACAGGTTTCTTTGGAAAGTAAGTTGTTGTTTTATTATTGGGCAGGTTATCACAGCTTCAGGAATAAAATATTAACACGCAGAATTTAAGGGGAAATAATTGAACCTTAGGAACCATAGGCCAACTAGAATGGTGGTCCTTATGTTGAAGTAATGGAACATGTATTTCAGAAGAATGAAAGGACAAATTTTAACTAAGTCCTGGAATAGTATATGCCCAGCTCAAAAATTGAATCTAAATCAATTTGCAGATGGAAAAGTAATTTTTCTACTGGCAAGTTTGGAAAAGGGAATTAAAAGTCCAACTTTGACATCAGATCAATGAAAGTAATGAAAAATAGGTTCGAGATCTGACCCATTTCTATGTTCATAGTGATGTCTTAATGTCAGTGATCTTGATATTGACTTATACTTTGAGATTCCACAAGGCTTTTGCAAGGTCAAGTTACACTGTGTCATTTGCATACCAACTTGCACCTTAACAGGAAGAGGTGGAGAGGTTTTATAATTTAAGCTGAAAAGAATGGAGAAATATAACTTCTATGAAAATATGTAGGTAGATTCACTTGTTATCCACAGAACAACAAATCAAAAACAGTTCAATGCATTTTAAGGAAAATTTTAATATTCATTTACACTATGTATTTTAATTGAATCTTCAGTTTTGCTCCTAATGACATTAGTTTCACATTTATTTTTAGATAAACACTGCATAAACTATTTGTTACAATTTTTGCATTTTTTAGTGCGCTGTATGCCCTTGGGATGGCTGCAGTGGGCGTGGCGATTCTTTGGTATATATTTCGACTTGCAGGAATGGCTGGAAGAGAAGGTGGATTTAGTGCTTTTGTAAGTGACCTTAATGTATGTTCATTCTAGTCTCTTTTGGGTTATGTCTGTGCTTACCAGAAACCATTACACTTGTAAAATTAACGCACATACTTCAAAAAAATCTAGTTGGACCTGTGATTTTTTTTTTTCTCTTTATTTATTATTCTTCCACATATTTCTTGGCGTATTAGTCATTGTAGTGCTGCTTAATTATTAAGTAATTCATTTATGTTGTTGCTTTCTATGCATAATAACAAGATAGTTTATATTTTCTGGATCAGTCATCTATTATCCTTGGATAAATTTTTGGAAGTTTCTGTCACTCCAGAAGGGGTTTGTGGGAGCTCCTCCTCAATATTTGATGTTCATCTGGGTTGCTGTATAAATGTAAACTTCATCGTCTTCAAAATACATCTTTTTGATTTTCTGTGTATTTCAAAACTTTTTGATTTCAGTCTTCCTTTAGTTGGAATGATGGCATAAATATTTGATTGAAATAGTTGCATATGTCACCAAATATTTTTCACGTCACACTAATACAGAGAGGGGCTGATTTATTAAGCTTTCTTTAATACTTCAGAAGTTAATTCTGTGCAACTTGACCTTCAGCCAACCAATTTATGAGGAGATGATACTGTCTGCTTCCTTTTATTGTCAAAGATTTCAGTTTTATTTATGAAAATATTCAGGAAAAAGATGATGTTTAACATTAAAAGATTTCTGGTTAAGAAAACTGATGCCGAAATTGTGTATAAAAGTTTTCTAAATACCTGATTGTGTCTATACCGAAAGGTTTGCTGTTCTGTATCACAAAGGAGATAAAATGTTTGTCAAGTTTATTAAAAAGGTGAAGTAGAAGCAAAAATGAAGCAAAGGAAAAGATCATGCATGTTAGTTTAACTTTTATAGAGTTAGAACTACACTGTTTTTCTCCCTAATGATGATTTTCTTTGATCAAATAATTAGAATCAGCTCAAAATGGCTCGTTTCACAATTGTGGATGGAAAGTCTGGAAAAGGTGTTACCTTTAAGGATGTTGCAGGGATGCATGAGGCCAAATTGGAAGTCAAGGAGTTTGTTGATTACTTAAAGGTTAGAAGTGTATTTTTTATTTGTGAACAATACAGGGTTTTTTTGTGCTAATCTATTTGGCAAATTTCTGAAATAAGCAAACCAAATTAGGCTGGTAGGATGCATTGTTGGTGTAATTTTATGAATGGTGTAACTGGAATTACACTTGGGTGCGCAATTCCCAGCAAGCTAATGATTGGTACAACGGATTTGCCACTGAGTAGAGATTAGGAGATGACCTTTCAAATATTACAGCTGAGCTATTCTCTTCATGATTGTCCATAGGGTGTTACTAGTGGTTGTGAAATATATCATCTGCTCCTGCCTCAAAGTAAGGAAACTATGTAGAGTTGAAGAATACCAGAGAAGGGAAAGATTATATAAATGAACGGTTTCAATTGTTCAGCAGCAGATTGAGTTGAATTGTCTATAGATTTGATCAATAGTAGTTTGAGAAATTTAAAAGTGAATCTAAATTGTGATGGGGATGATTTCTAAAAATATCCACTTATTGAGACACTTCTTACTGTAATATTGGAAATGTATGACCCAATTTACTTCATTAGGCAATTGATGGCGGTTATGCACCCTTCTCGATCAATCTCATTTTCAGTTCTTCCAACCATGGACGTAAGTAATGCCGTAGCAAAATAAACTAGAACGAAATATTTCTTTAGGGAGATTATTGCAGTGGGAGCCAAATCTTGAGTGATGCTGGTGGCTAAACAGTACTATTTAGCACACACCACCATTCAGTTCAAATCCACTTTTTAAAATTCATTAATGTGATTAAAATATTTGTACTAGGTGATATGAATTTTTAAATAGGCATGTACTAACTCAAACTGGAACATGGGGTTTGCAATTCATTTGTTCTCTTTTAAGTCTACTAGATGGGAAATTAAGAATGTGTAGGTCTGAACTGATGAATCAAAAAAGTTTTTTATCTATCTACATATGATTGATGATTAAAAGCGGTCTTTTGAATGCATGTGACTGCAATCTTACTGTTGCTTTTAAATCAAAACCTTTTTAATATTGTAGTTGTAAGGAGCTGCCTTATTCATAGTTACGTTTCCAATGTTTCCATAATGAGGAATGTGGCTGAATTAAGTCTAGGAAGAAAATAATTGCACATCTTCTGATCTATTTGTGAATGAGTTGAATGTTTAAAAAAAAGACTGATATTTTATATCTGGAGAAAGTGAGGACTGCAGATGCTGGAAATAAGCGTTGAGAGTGTGGTGCTGGAAAAGCACAGCAGGTCAGGCAGCATCTGAGGAGCAGGAGGATTGACGTTTCAAGTTAAGCCCTTCGTCAGGAATGAGGCTTGTGGGCCAGGGGGCTGAGAGATAAATGGAAGTTGGGTGGGGCTTGGGTGAAGGTAGCTGAGAACGCAATAGGTAAATGAAGGTGGGGGTGAAGGTGACAGGTTCGAGCGAAGGATGGAGTGGATAGATGGCAAAGACTATGGACAGGTCAAGAGGGCAGTGCTGAATTTGAGGCTTGGGACTATGCTTTTCCAGCACCACATTCTCGATTCTGATATTTTATACCCTTATGGTATATTTAAATAAATTATGGGTAGTTTGCCTTCGTTCAGTACGTCATCTTAAAGTCCCTCATTCATGATTAAAGTCCATCATGCTACCTGGTAATTATATCAAGGAAATATTCTTCTTCATTTTGTATATAATTGGATTTGGATTGTATTTTTAATTAAAATTTCTTCCCATTATGATAGAAACCTATTTGCAAAATGCTGACTATTGTTCTGACCTTCATAAAGGTGTGTTTTTGTTTACTAGCAGTTAATGTGAGGAGATTTTGGTTTTGTTTTCTGGAGAGAGTTTTTTTTTAAACAAGTTATTCTTTTATAATACTTCAGCTGGTGGCCTGTATATATTCTAAAATGCTTCAGACTCCACTCTGAGAAAGTAATAACGCATGCTTCTGCTTTGCACTTCGATCTCTGGTTCAGTCTACTTTGTTTCAACTTGACGATCCAATAGGGAGATTGGACACTATCATAATATGAAGTTCCTTTAGCTCTTGTAATGAGGTCAAGTTTGTCATTTTATTTGTAATAAATTGCATTTACTTGCTAGATTTTATTAATAGAAAGGCATGCTTTGATTGTTTGATCAGAAACTAATGATCCATGAAATGGGTGGAAAAAAATCAATTTATAATTTTTAATTGCCAGAGTCCAGAACGTTACCTGCAACTTGGTGCCAAAGTTCCCAAGGGAGCTTTATTGCTTGGACCACCAGGGTGTGGAAAAACACTATTGGCAAAGGCTGTTGCATCAGAAGCTCAAGTTCCTTTCTTAGCTATGGCTGGATCAGAGTTTGTGGAAGTGATTGGAGGTGAGGGGAAAAAAAGTTAATGTTCAAAATATAATAGACAAAATTGAATTTTGTTCATGAGAAATTAGTTGCATGGACATGATTAGGATAGACTATTAAATTAAACCAATAAAAAGCCTACTGGTTTCGATTCACCATCCCTCAATTATTTCTATATGTTCGATACTCAATGCTGGTCTGATTTTCTTCCGAGCAGCAAGATGGTGGTTACCATCAACATATTGGGATTGACTTTGACTTTTGTGGAAATGTATTTCTTTCCAACAGACTTACTAGAAGTTGTGGAAGACACGAAATATTTCTAATGATTGTAGAGTTTTGATATACTAACTAAGTACTTTAAATAATTTTGCCTATTTTATAATGATTGTTATAATATAAAAATACTTAATCAAACATGAGTAGCATTTGCATAAATGGCAAGTCCATCTCTGGCACATATACACTCTGACTTGGGCCTTCTTTACTGCTTCTCTGTCATTGGGTCAAAATCTTATAAATCCTAAATGACTAACATTGTTAATGTATCTGCACTACATGCATTACAATAGTTCAAAAGAATGCTAATCAATGCTTAAACAAGGGGAACTAGGCATGTAGAATATACGTCAACCTCACTAGTGAATTATACATTCTGAGAAAAGAAAATGAAGTTAACTGGCTGATCGTAAACTTATTAAACTTTGCAATGTATCCTTTTTGCACCACTCTGATTCTCTTGGCTGCAAAAACTAACATTGTGGTTTGTTGCTGTATTAAGTATTTATAATGAAAGCAAGTAATTTCTTCTAGTCCACCGTGATTTGTTCCTTGAAATAATTCCATCTGAAGCTATAAGTTTATAAAACTGTATACTGTGCAATTTAATAAGAATTCTTTTCTGTTTCCAGAACTTTAAAGTACTTTCAACTATGTTAGAAAAAAAAGCCTAAATTTTTTCCGAGGGGTTAAAAGACTCTGTTTCCTGATGTTAGGTCAAGGGGCTTCTAATGAAAGTAAATATCAAATATTTTTACAGTAACAATTACAAATAATCAACTTTTAGGAGTAGACAAAGTAATCAACAGCTTTATTAAATAAAAATGAAAAGCGCGTTGTGCCTTTGAGAAATTTCTCAAGTCACCTGAGTCAAGCTAACGTTTATTTAAGTGTTCTATTCACCCTATCCATGTCCCTCATAATCTCTCAAACCTGTACCAGATCCTCCCTCAACCTTCTCTGCTCCAAAGAAAAGATCTCCAGTTTATCCAGCCTCTCTCCATAGCTGAAATGCTCTATCTCAGGCAACATCCTGCATTTCCTCCGTTGCAAGCAGACCCTTCATATAGTGTGGTGACCAAAACTGCACACAGTGTTCCATCTGTGGCCTAACCAAAGTTTTGTATAGCTCCAACATGACCTCCCTGCTCTTGTAATCTATGAGTGTTTAGTTAGTTATACTTCAGGGGGGCTTTTTGATGCCATCTTGTAATAGCATTTCATGAAAAAAAAACTTTTATATTTCAATTTGTTGTTTTTATCTGACCAGTGGCCATTTTCAGATAATTATAAGGCTTTACACTACCGTCAGTCTTTTACGCTGGCTTGTTTTTCTTTTGTTTTCAATAAAGTCTTGATTTGTATTTTCCATTGTAGGTCTTGGAGCTGCAAGAGTCCGAAGTTTGTTTAAGGAGGCCCGTGCGCGTGCCCCCTGCATTGTGTACATTGATGAAATTGATGCTGTGGGTAAAAAGCGTTCCACCAGCATGTCTGGGTTTGCTAATACAGAGGAAGAGCAAACATTGAATCAACTGTTAGTTGAAATGGATGGTGGGTATTCTACTGTGGTGCAGCTGAAGTACAAGCCCTTATGATATGATATAATTAATTATTTGTTAAACTGAAAGGGGGTGTTGCATTGTATTTTTAGAGATGTAGTGGACACTTGACCTTTTCAAGGCAGTATGTTTTGTTAATTAGTTAATAATTCTTGAATGATGAAGCTATTTAGCTACACAATTTTTTTTATTGTGCAGAATTCAAATTAAATCGAGTAATAATTGAGTTCAGTGTTTCCTTCAGTGTCCATATGGCAGTATTCAGATTCTGGAACAATAGTACTTCAGTTCTTAATATGACATATAGGACCTTATTAATATTGAAAATACAACTGAAGTTGAGATTATTCATTAGACTTGAAAGGGTCAGCAAATTTTCAGTCTACAAATAATGACTACAGTGAAATTTGAATGGGTGTCTTGATAACCAGGCTACAGCAAAACTTCTCTAAAGTTTTGTTCCAGTCAGTGGTTATTTGCCATATGGTGGATTTCAGCGGTGAAGGCAGTACTACAATGGCCTGTTCATTATGGTATCCAATAAATGTTTAACAATCCATGGTGAGTGTAGCATATGTCTTCTATAGTGTGTAGTTGGTGTTTTTAGAAGACATAGCCTGAGTGTTGTAAGAGCAGGTTCAATACAAGTATCCTAAAAGGAATCAGATGGTTATGGAAAAAGGAAAAATTGTGCAGGATTATTGAGCAAAGGCCGGAGATTGGCATTGAGGATGAAATGCTGATTTGGACAGTGGGTTGAATGGACACTTCTTGAGTGGTAACACTTTTATGATATCTTTTAAAAGTGAAATATTGCGTACAATAGCACCATCAATCCCAAGTGGGATGCTATAACTTGCTTCGATGTCCTTTAATTTTAATCTTACTATTTTGAACAGGAATGGGTACAACTGATCATGTGATAGTTCTAGCATCAACCAACCGTGCTGATATTTTGGACAATGCGTTAATGCGACCTGGTCGGCTGGATCGACACATATTCATTGACTTCCCAACATTGCAGGTACCAATGGATAAGGGCAAAAGGTGAAAGTTTGGAATTTTTTTAAAAACTTGAGGTGCAGTGAGTAACTCACCTCCTGACTCCCCAAAGCCTGCCCACCACTTACAAGGCACATCAAGAATTTGATGGAATGCCACCCACTTGTCTGGATGAATGTAGCTTCAACAACACTCAAGAGGCTTGACACCATTCAGGACAGCACAACACTTAATTGGCACCATATCCATAAGCACTCACTTCCTCCACCACTAATGTTCAGTAGCAGCAGTGTGCACTGTCTAAAAGATGGACTGCAGAAATTCGTCATTGATCCTAAGACAGCATCTTCCAAACCCACAGCCACTTTTATCTAGAAGGACAAGGGATGGGAATATTGCCACCTGTACGTTCCCCTGCAAGTTACACACTATCTTGACTTGGAAATATATCACAATTCCTACATTGTGACTAGGTCAAAATCCTGGAATTCCCTCTCTAACAGCACTGTGGACTGTGGGTCCACTTACACCATAGTGGACTGCAGCAGTTCAAGAAGACAGCTCACCACGACTTTCTCAAGGGCAGCTAGGGATGAGATAATAAATGCCGGACCCCCATGTCCCACAAGTGAATAAAGAAAACACTTAAATGATTTGGCTGTGGACATGTTTCTGAAATTGCAAGTGTGTCTTGATGAGGGTTTTACAGATTGTAAACATAGTTTTAAAGAAATGTTATTACTCTTGTTTTCGTTTCTTTCCCCTTACTCCAATTTCAGCTTTCCCTAACATTCCATACACATTCGTTTTTTTTTAAACTTGAAATAAACAACTTTTATTTTCAGTCACAGAACAGCGGCATTGCCTGCTAGGCCTGCATTTAATGCCCGACCTCACAATTTACCCTTGGGAAGATGGTGATAAGCTGTCTTTTTGTTGGGAAGCGTTGTTGAGAAGGGGACTCCAGAACTTCTGACCCACAGCAATGATGGAATACCAATCATCTTCCAAGTCAGGATGGTGTATAGTTGAGCTGAAAATGTGTTGCTGGAAAAGCGCAGCAGGTCAGGCAGCATCCAAGGAGCAGGAGAATCGACGTTTCGGGCATGAGCCCTTCTTTACGATTTTCCTGAAGAAGGGCTCATGCCCGAAACGTCGATTCTCCTGCTCCTTGGATGCTGCCTGACCTGCTGTGCTTTTCCAGCAACACATTTTCAGCTCTGATCTCTAGCATCTGCAGTCCTCATTTTCTCCTGGTGTATAGTTGAAGTAATGATGCTTTCATATATTTCATGCCCCTGCCCTTCTAGGTAGTAGTGGTAATGTATTTGGAAGGTGCTGTTGGCAAAGACTTTGTGCATTACTGCATTGCATCTTGTAGATGGTGCACATTGCTGCCACTGTGTGCCTAAGTTGGAGTGAATGAATGATAAAGGTGTAAGGTAGGGTACCAGTGAAGCTGGATGCCTTTTCGTGGATGGTGTTGAGCTTTTTGAGTGTTATTGGAACCGCACTCATCCAGTCATGTGAAGGTGCTAACCATTTCATACCTCTGACAGGAACATTGTAGGCAAATTGTAAACCGCAGAAGGAACATGTAAAAGACTGAACATTCCACCAATCAACCTCATCAAGTGCTACCTGCTGTACTTTTGGCAGAGTGTATGGATTCAGTATGGCAATATTTAGTCACCTCAAGATTCACAATTCTGGAAAGGAAGAAAGTCATTCTCAATCTAGCGCGACTGCCTAAAAAGATTTGTATGTTTGATTCAGTTCAGTTTCTGGACAATAGTAACCCCAGAATGTTGATAGTAGGGGATTCAGTCATGTTAATGCTATTGAAATGTCAAAAGGATGTTTATTAGATTTGCTCTTAAAGATGGTCATTTCCTGGCATTTACTGTGGTGCAGATACTACTTGCTTCTTATCAGCCCAAGTTTGAATATAGCACAGATCTTGCTGCATTTGGACACACACTGCTTCAGTATCAGAGGAGTTGTGAACAGTGCTCAACATTACAATCACCAGCAAACATTCCCAGTTCTGACGTTATGATGGAAGGAAGGCAACTGATGAAGCAGTTAAATATGTTTGGCCCAATTATCCTAATTGCGTTTTCCTCCTGATTCCGATGGGCTCCAATTTTTCTCGGACATCTTGGTGCCACACTGATGTCAAGGGCATTAACCTTCATTTTCCGTCCCTTCTGGAATTCAACCCTCTTGGGGTTGTCCGTATTTGCACCAAAACAGCATTGTGTTCAGGAGTCAATTGGCCCTGGCAGAACCTGTATTAATGAGCATCTAATTTCTTTGCAAGGGTTGATAGATGTCATCAACCCCTTTCATAATTTTGATCAACAGTGAACTGACAAGGTGGTAATTGGCAGAATTGGATCATTTTTCTCCTGCTGTTTGAGCGCAGGACATTCCTGGGCAATCATCCACATGCCAGGTAGATACCCAGGTTTTGGCTGGACCGGAACAGCTTATGATTTTCATAGCTAATTCTGGAGCATAAGTATGATTCTTCAGTATGACTCTGAGATTGTTTTCAAAAAACCCTGTAACTTTTGCAATATCGACTGCATTAGCTGTTTCTTGAACCACGTGGAATGAATAAAATTTATTTTTAAAAAAAAGAAACTGGCATCTGGGGACCCCAGGAGGAAAGAGAGATGGGTTACTCATTTGTCAATCCTGGCTGAAGAGTTTGCAAAGACTTAAATCTTGTCTTTTTTTTCACGCTCCTTTGCTGGGCTCCACCACTATTGTCACAGGAACAGTCTTGGACTGTTTGACTCCAACAAATTGTTTGTTGTTCACCACCATTCATAACTAGATGTTGTAAACTTGCGGAATCCAGATCTGATCTGTTGATTGTGGCATAGTTTAGCTACCTTTTATTGCATGTTGATTCCATCGTCCTAGTCCTATGCTAAAGCATCCACAAGTTAATGGCTCATTTTTAGGCAAGGCAAGTGTTACTCTTGACTTTATCCTCCTGTATTCTGTTAACCAGGGTTGGGCCCCTGCTTGATGGTGATGTTAGGGTACCAGTTATGGAAAAAGCACAGCAGATCAGGCAGCATCTGAGGAGCAAGAGAGTCGATGTTTCGGGCTTCACCCTTCATGAGTTCTGATAAAGGTTTAAGCCCGAAATGTCGACTCTGTTGCTCCTCAGATGCCGCCTAACCTGCTATTCTTTTCCCAGCACCACACTTTATCGACTCTGACTTCTCCAGCAACTGCAGTCCTTGCTATCTCTAAGGATACTGGTTAGGCAAGGGGATCAATCCATTGACCAGACCAGTGGCCATTCCAGAATGTAAATACAATTGTGTGACTGATGGCCCATAATACCTCATTCCTCCGTTTGAGTTGCTAGAGCTGTTCAAAATCTAACCCACTTAGCACTGTGGTAAAGCCATTCTCAAGGTACTTAATGGCCTACCCCTGTTCCTAATTCTTATGGTTTTATGATACTGTAATAGCACCTTTCAATTTTAGCACTGTTAGTAAGGATGATTTTGCAAGATGAACAGTTATTGTTTTCATTTGCAGTGCCTTGTCAATCCTGGGTGGATGTCTTATTTTATTTCTTTTATCAGCGGTGTTAGCAGTTAGATGCAACCATGTGGCTTGCTCGGCCTTTTCAGAGACAGTTTTATGTGTCAGCCTCTTTGCTTTTGATGGCTCTTCCAAGATATCTAGTATATTACTTGTAGGAAAATCGTACTTAACTAACTTGTTTGAGTTCTTTTGAAGAGAAAAGAGGGCAGGTGAGGGTAATCTGTTGATATCTACATGGACTTTCAAAAGATGTTTGACGCAGTGCCCAACAACTTGGAAGAAAAGTTATAAATTTTGGAACAATAATGAGTGTCACAGTGTGAAAGCCTATCGATTTAGAATTGGTCTATATTGAGGTATATTTGTTAGTCGTATTCTGGACTACTGGCTCTGTGTGTTAGATGAAATACCTTGTATCTGGCTAATCTTTAGTAAGACAAATAGAGAAAGTTGAAGCTAGTTAGGAACCTGCAGGACATGGCTAAAAAGTTGAATATCAAGTAACTTTATATCTATTATTATCTTTGTTAGAGTGGTATATTTCTTTTTTCTTTCTTATTTGTAGGAAAGAAAGGAAATATTTGAGCAACATTTGAAGAATCTGAAGTTAACTCGCCCAGCCAGTTATTATTCACAACGATTGGCTGAACTTGCTCCAGGATTCAGTGGTAAGAAATCAGCATTTAGAAATGTATTTCAGGATTCTGTTGTACCATTTTTCTGAACTGAGCGTGTACGCTGTTGCATGGAAGCTTTTGCACTTGCTAGTTTAAATTTTTTGTACTTGTATATTTCATTTGAAATTTGGGGATGTAAATCAAGACTTGATTTGATTTATTATTGTCACGTACCTAGACACAGTGAAGAGTTTTGTTTTGCATGCAGTACAGGCAGATCATGGGATAATAGGACAGAACGAAGAATACAGTGTTATGGCTGCAGAGAAGGTGCACAAAGAGCAGGATCAGTAAGAAATTTAAAATTGGAGATAACAGCAGGGAAGAAGTTGTTCTTGAAACTGTTGGTACGTGTTTTTAAGCTTTTGTATCTTCAGCCTGACAGAAGAGGTTCAAAGAGATTATAACTAGGGTGGGAGGGATTTTTGATTACATTGGCTGCCTTCCTGAGGCAGTGAGAACTCAATGGATGGAAGGCTGGTTTGTGTGTGATGGATTGGGTTGTGTTCACAACTCTGTAGTTTCTTATGGTCAGCGGCAGAGTAGTATCTTTACCAAGCTGTGATGCATCCAGATGGAATGGTTTCAATGGTGCGGTTTCAATGGTGCATCGATAAAAATTGGTGAGTGTCTTTATTGACATGCCAAACTCCTTAGCCTCCTGAGAAAATCGAGGTGTTATGCTTTCTTGACCAGAGTGGTAACGTGGATGAACCAGAACAGGTTTTTAGTGGTCATCACTGCTAGGAACTTGACGCTTTCGACCATCTCTATCTCAACGCCATTGTTGTGGATAGGAGTGTGCCCTCCACCTTGCTTTCTGAAGTCAATGACTAGTTCTTTCATTTTGCTGACGTTGAGGGAGAGATTGTTAGCTTTACACCATGCCGTCAAGCACTCTACCAGTTTCCTGTATTTTGTCTCAGCATTGTTTGAGATCCGGCCTACAACAGTGGTGTTGTTAGCAAACTTGTAGATAACGTTAAGATGAAATTTGGCAACACTGTTATAAATGTGCAGGGAGTATATCGAGGGGCTGAGTCTGCAGCTTTGCAGAGCACCAGTGTTGAGGGTTACTGTGGAGGAATGTTGTTACCTATTCTCACTGATTGCAGTCTGTGGTCAGGAAGAGAGGCAATGGCCTTGTGGTATTATTGCTGCACCGTTAATCCAGAGACCTAGATAATGTTCTGGGGTCATGGTTTCGAATTGTCCCACAACAGATAATGGAATTTGGATTCCATAAAATATCTGAAATTAAGAGTCTAATGTTGTCTGTGAATCCATTGTTGTTTGTTGGAAAGCCCAAGTAGTTCACTGATGTCTTCTAGGGAAGGAAACTGCCATCCTTTTCTGGGCTGGCCTACAAGTGACATCAGAACCACAGCAATGTGGTTGACTCTTAACTGCCCTCTGGGCAATTAGGATGAGCAACAAATGCTGCCTGGTCAGCAACAATTTCATCCAATGAATGAATTAAAAAAAATAAGTTGTTACATTTGCAGAGGATGTAGCAGAGATTTAGGTTTTGGAGTTCGGAGATGAGTTTGGTTGGAATTATGGTGTTGAAGGTGGAGGTGTTGACAATAAGTTGGAGTTTGACATAAGTATCCTTGTTATCCAGATGTTCCAGGGATGAGTGTATGCCAGGGAGATGGCATCTGCTGTGGATCAGTTGACATAGTAGGCAAATTGCAAAGGCTCAAGGAAGGCTGGGAGGCTAGAGTTGATGTGAGCCATGACTAACCTTGTTGAAGCACTTCATAATTATGGCAGTTGAGCCATCAGGCAGTAGTCATTGAGGCATACTGCATGAGTCGTCTTTGGCACCAGAATGATGATGGCCTTCTTGAAGCAGGTGGAACTTAAGGAGTTGTGAAAATTGGCAATGAATACTCCTGCCAACTGCTGTGCACAGGATCTGAGTGCATGGCTGGGGACTGTATCTGGCTCAGTTGCTTTCCATGGGTTCTCTCTCAAAAAGGCTAATCTGACATCTGCAGTGGTGACTGAGGGACAGGTGCATCGGAGGCTAGGGCAGGTGACATCGTTTCACTGACCTTGTGTTCTAAGCCAACATAAAATGCGTTGAGTGCATCATAAAGTGGTGTATTTTTGTCTGCTATTCTGTTCTGTTGTCTTTTGAACCCATTATTTATTATCAGTTCAAAATGCTAATGTAATATGCTGTACAAAAGAATGATCCTCCCTTCAAAATCTTTAGCTTACGATTAATTTACTTCCGTCCTAGGAGCTGATATTGCCAACATCTGCAATGAAGCAGCATTACATGCAGCCAGAGAAGGGGAGAAATCTGTTGACACATTCAGTTTTGAATATGCAGTAGAGAAGGTCATAGCAGGTATACCTGTTTGAATTTTTACTGGTTTTGTGAAGCTTTACTGGAAAGTAAATAGTTTATCATTTTATTTATTTATGGATGAGAGATTCACTGGCTGGAATCATACAGTGCAGAAGAGGCCTGTCAGCCCATTGAGTCTGCACCAACAAAAGCTACTCCAATTCTCCACTAGTCCCACTTTCCAGCATTTGGCCCCTAACCTTAAATGTCATAACATTTCAAGTGATTGTTCAAGTACTTTTTTAAAGGTTATGAGGTTTATTGCCTCAATTACCTCCCAGGAAATGAATTGTGAATTCCAAATTCCCACCGTCCTCTGGGTGAAAAACCATTTCCTCAAGTCCTCTCGAAACCTCCTTAAAATTATGCCCTCTTGTTATTGACCTTCCAACAAAAGGAAACGGGTGCTTTCTCTCTATCCTGTTCGTGCCACTTATAATCTTATATAGCCAAATTAGGATCTCTCTCCGCTGCCTTGACTCTAAAGAAAACTCAAGTTTATCCAGACTCTCTTTGGAGCTAAACTGATCCATGCCGGGCAACAACCTGGCGAATATCCTCTACGTTCTCTCCAGTCAATCGCATCTTCCTATGGAGTGGTGCCCAGAACTGCACATTGTACTCCAGCTGTGGCCTAACCAAGTTTCCATACAGCTTAACATTACCTCCTTGCTGTTATTATCTATGCCAACATTAGCTCCTTGCTGTTATTATCTATGCCAAAACTGATAAAGGGCAATTGTCTCGTATTCTAAACTATTAACCTGCCCTGCCACCTTCAGAGATTTGTGGGCAAGCAATCCAAGATCTTTCTGTTCCTCTGAATTTCCTTATATCCTTCCATTCATTTGAGTGTATCCTTGTTGTGTTACTACTTCCAAAGCACATCACCTCATACTTATCAGTGTAAAATTCCATTTGCCACTGATCAGTGCACCTGCCCAATCCATTTACATCTTCTTGTAAACGAAGACCTCCTTCCTCACTGTCAACCACTTGGCAAATTAGCTCAACATTCTTCCCCCCTTTTTTTTATTGTTTATATGTATCACAAACAATAAGGGACCAAATGTTATAATTGCTGCCTTTGAATGGAAAAGAGAAATGCAGTTGACTGGACAGCTGCATAATGGTGTCTGTACAGGACAATTGGTTGAATAGATGGTTTGTGATGTATGATTGGTCCATGATTCATGTTCTCAAAATTAAAGTGTTCCTAAAGAGCCAAATAGATTAGGCAGGGAAGAGAAGGATTTGCTTCAATTCAAGTGCAATTCTCAAAGTAGTATCCAAAATTCTTACTTTGATTGTTAAATAAATTCCCAAAAGGTCAATATTGTTCAACCTCCTGACAATATTTGCTTGTTGAATAATTTTTTATTTGTTTTGTTCATGGTTTTCATTTTTCCCACAGGCACAGCAAAGAAGAGTAAAATTCTCTCGAAGGAAGAACAGAGAATAGTAGCTTATCATGAGTCTGGGCATGTTCTTGTGGGTTGGCTGCTTGAGCACACAGAAGCTGTCTTAAAGGTCTAGTTTTTTTTGTATAATTATGATCCATCATTATGCTCAGTTGTACACAAGTACAGTTGGTTGGAATCTGCAGTGACTTGTGGTGCTCACAAATATAGTGCTTAAACTTATTTTATGTTCCAATTTGAATCCATCTTGTAATGTTTCAATGTCAATTGTGATAAAATTTGCTCTGATACCAATTTATTAGTTGGAGGTATCTCAAAGCAGTTTGTGAACAGTGACAAATCTGAGTGTGTGCTAAGCCTCCACCATCAAGAAGGCAGTTGGACATCAATCTTCATAGCGGTCAACTATGTTTCATAATTAAAGAAAACTATTGTTTCAAAGTCAAACAAGAATGTAAAATTGAAAGATTTTAAATGTAGTGAATGTAGTAAACAAGACTTTACAAGCTAAAGAGGCAAATACATAAGGCAGGGAAGAGAAGAATTTGCTTTGGTTCAAAAATTTTAATATTATTTTAAGTATCCAGTTCATGTTAGCAGAACTCTGGTGGGTTATTTGAATTCTGTTTTAGTTTCCTTGTCTGATGAAGAATATTTTGCCTGTGGCAGAAATTCAACAAAGGTTTGCCACCTGGTTCCTGGGATCGCAGGACTGATGTCTGAAGAGTGACTGAATTAGTTAAAACTATATTCACTAGAGTGTAAGGAATGAGTGAATCTCATAGAAACCAATAAGTTCTAACAGGATAAGTTGAGGGATGACTGGTGAGTCCAGAACCAAGAGTCACAGACTATGGATACGCGGTAGGCCATTTAGGTATGCGATAAGAAATTTCTTCGCCCAGAGAATATTGAGTCTCTGGAATTCTCTGCTACAGAAAATGGTGGAGGCCAAAATATTGAGTGTTTTCAGGGAGGACTTTGGTATAGTTCTTAAGTCTAATGTGATCAAAAGGTATAGGAAAATGTGGGATCAGGGTACTGAGATGATCAGCTGTGAACATTTTGAATGGTGGAGCAGGCTCAAAAGAGCCGAATGGCCTAATCCTCCTGTTTTCTATGTTTCCATGTTTCAATTGCAGCAAGTCCAATCCTATGATCACCCAATGTTAATCTGCACTTCCTCAGAAAAGCAACCAAATATTCTTAAAGAGCAGGAATTTTGATTCCATTTCCCTCCTTAGCTCAGAGGTGCTGATTCCTATGTAGACCAGAAATTATGCCTGGAAGGAGCTGGATTGTATTGTTTGCAGCTAGTAATCTACTATAAGATGCATAGAGCCATGAAGCTTTTTGGAAAATACATTTGTCGTATCTTAAAACATGGTGGCTCAGTACTTAGCATTGCTGCCTCACAGTGCCATGGACCTGGGTTTAATTCCACCCTCTGGTATTGTCTGTGTGGAGTTTGCACATTCTCCCTGTATTTGCATGGGTTTCCTCCAGGTACTCTGTTTCCTCCCACAGTCCAAGGGTGTGCAAGATAGATGGATTAGTGGTGCTAAATTGCCCGTAGTGTGCTTAAATGTGCAGGTATGGTTGGGAAATGCAGAGTTACAAGGATGGGATAGGTCTAGGTGAGATGCTGTTTGGAGGGTCTGTGTGGACTTGCTGGGCCAAAAGGCCTGCTTCCACACTGCACGGATTCTATGAAATGATAAAATACAGGTTTCCACAATTATTGTGTATTTGCCTTAAGGAATTATTAATGATTTTTTTTAATCTTATATCAAGGATTCTGAACCATCAATTTTAATTTTCTGATCTCACCTGAGGTAACTTGTAAGTAATCTTTCTTTCACCTTGTAGGTCTCCATAGCACCACGAACAAATGCTGCACTGGGATTTGCACAGATCCTACCACGAGAGCAACACCTTTACACCAAAGAACAACTTTTTGAACGTATGTGTATGGCCCTCGGAGGTCGTGTTGCAGAAGCTATCGTCTTTAATAAAGTCACAACAGGTATGATTTGAAAAATCCCAAATGTAAAAATGTTTAAATTTTTTTCTGATTAGCCGGACAGTGTTTTGTTCAGTTTTGCTCTAAAGGATGACATTTTGTGTAGCTTTTATTCAATATCAGCCTGTCCTGCTCCACCAGGGGCAGATGGTGGGTGACCCTCAGTGGAAGGTGTACATTTCTTTTCAAGCAGTCTTTATTTTTTGCCCCCCACAAACATCTGGCTGAGATAATGGGAGACTTACCTTCCAGCCCTCTATAAAACCTGTTGCTGGGTGATGGGATGAATTTTCCTTCCTTCCTGCTCTGTGAAACTATTAGACATTGCAATGTGCAACTCTATATGCCCCATTTAAGAACCAGTATTCTACTGCAGATATGATGCTCCATTCTGTTGCATTGCCATTTATGGGTTTCTTAAGGTTAATGGAATGTAATAAATACTTATACATTTCTTGATCTTGCCAGTTCAGTTCCCTTTTTTTCTAAATTATGACAACCAAGTTTGATCTTGGCCTCATTGCGTGCACTTCCAGCTGAATAGTTGAGAACTAGAACCCTGGCCATATTTTCACACCTAATCCAGGAGTGGTGAGGTCTATTGCAATATCTCTACTATCATTCAGATAGAGATCTGTAAAATCAAAGTTAGAGACTTGTACTTCTATAATAGCTTTCACATTCTCAACATTGAGCCATTATGTGCCTGGTCAGAGTGGTGAACTTAGACTGGACAATCACAAAGGCCAACCTCCAATTTATAGAATCCATCTACCAGGCCCGCTGTCAAGAAAAGGTAGCCAGCATTCTCGAAGATCAATCCCACCCGAGCAATGCTTTTATACAAACTCTACCATCGTGGAGAAGGTACAGAAGCCTGAACGCATGCACCAGCCGGTTTTGAAACAGTTTTTACTCAAATTTTATTAGAATATTGAATGGACTCTCAAATTCTTAACATTCGCCTGGACCGGGGGTTTTTTGTGCCTCAGCACATGTGACAATAAATTCAATTCAGTTAAAATAATGCTGGTAGAAGCTAATAGATTATTTTAATAGGAATATTGTGCAAGGCTGGGAGGGTTGGAAAATAGCACCGTCATGATGTTTATTTCAAAAGCTGGTGTAAACAATAGGCCGAGAGGCCGTCGTCTTTTCTATTATAATTCTGTTAACATCTAACCTGAAAACTGGTAGTGTCAACAATACAGCACTAAACTGTCAGTTTACGTTGTGTGCTGAAGTTCATAGTGGGAATTCAGCCCACAACATTCTTAATCAGAGGTGAGAGTGGCACCATTTTGGTGATACCCAAAATGTAACTTAGAGACAGACTTTTGATTTTCCTTAGACTGTCCTACTTGCGAGATGAGCACAAGGTCTTCAGTAGAATCATAAATTGAAATACTTAAATATATATTTTTGTATACTTAAAAAAAATTTTGGTTATCTTTTTAAAGAGCTGCTTTCATACCAGATAGGTGGGGCAGTATATGTGGGTTACAGCATGTTCTTTCACTTCTAGTACTTTTTGTTAATTTCAGGCTGGACTGAAGTCTGACAATAGTGTGTCTCCCAAGAAACGTAAGCCTTTGCAGTCTGACTTCACCTTAAATGGTTATCTCCCTTTCAACAGCCCAAAATTACAGAAATTAGAACTAAGGTAATGGACATTGCAGTTTTGAAAAATGACCAGTAAAGAAGATGAAAGGTTTCTTTGTTCTCTTGAAGGTTTGAGTAAAGTTTCATCTGCATTTGACCAATGAAAGTGTTAGGGATGTTTTGTTACCAAGACAATTGCTTGACTACTTTTATTCAACTCAACTTCTCTGTAATAAGAGAATAAATATATTAACTTGTTTTAGCCAACAGAAACATTTGGAAAGAATTGAAGCTATATTATAAACTGTGTAATTTTTAATGTCAAGTTACCCTACTTATATTCTTGGACAAGTTATGAGTAAAAAACTAATTGTTCGATGGGCAGGCTCATTTTCTCCCTCTGCTCACATTTTTTATCTTATCATCGCACCCTCCCTTGTCTCTTTTTCTGATTCCAGGATTCTGTGTTCTTGGGTTCTTTCCACTCTTTCAGTCCAAAAAAAAACAGAACTGCAGATGCTGGAAATTAGAAACGAAAAAGAGAAATTGCTGGGAAAAATCAGCAAGTCTGGCAGCATCTGTGGAGAGCAAGCAAAGTGAATGTTTTCTTTCCAGCGACTCCTCTTCAGAATGTTCTAAAGAAAAGTCACTGGACCAGAAATGTTAACTTTGCTTTCTCCTCATTAATTCGTCCTTTACCCTAACTTATTCTTCTCCAGGATCTCAAAGCTGCGGAAATCCTCCAACCCTTCCTTATTCTTACAATCTTCAATTTTAAACATTTAAGTCTGGAGTCAGCTAATCTTAATCCTAATGTAACTTGTTGTCATTTTCATTCTTGTCAACCTTGGTATGTTATTTCTCACTTTCCCTGGCACCAGTATTCTCCCTAAGTGTAATTTGTATTAAGTAGTTAGTATTTTTATCCTTTTTAAAATTTATAATCACTTTGAGGATGTTAATGATATTCTGGACCAAGGAGGTATTTAGTTCCATTGAAAGCTGGAGGAATATTCATCCATTGGTTCTGTTTTAGGGATTAAATAAGATCTAAACAAATGGAAAACACAAGTGAATTAAAGGTAATAGTAGAAGATACTCTTGTATGTGATACATCTGACAATGTCAGCAACATTTTCATTTTTAATTTGTTTGGGAGACCCTGCATTGCTCAAATTTTGGAGAACCTCTTTTTGTTTTTAGAAATCTCATTATTCCTCAAAATTAAACTGGATCTGTTTGAAAACCAAATTCACTGCACATATCAGGGTATTCCTGTGTTCTGGATTGAGTGATACAATTTTTAATATGCAGGTGCTCAGGATGATTTACGAAAAGTCACGAAAGTCGCTTACTCCATGGTGAAATGCTATGGAATGGCTGAAACAATTGGACACATTTCATTCCCTGATACCGAGGAGGTGGGGGTGATTGGTCGCCGACCCTACAGCCAAGGTCTCCAGGATCACATGGATCATGTAAGTCCTACAATTATGCAAGATCACCAGTTATCTTCAACTTAATCATGCTGAAATATAACTTCTGTTGTGAATACACTTGAGAAGAGATGACCTTATTCTTGTGGCTTAGTTTTTGAGTTAAACCATAAGATCTTGGTGGTATTTGTTTTGCGCTAAAAACCATATTTGTGTGAATAACTGCAGTTCAAATTAACTTTTTTGTGATTCTGTAAGCTTTGAAAAGTAGTGTCCATTTCCAAACACAATTTCATTTCCCAAGTCCTTGAACATGTTAAATAAAATCCGAAAGAACACAGATGCTGTCAATCAGAAGCAAAAATGGAAGTTACTGGAAAAGCTCAGCAAGTCTGGCAGTATCTGTGAAGAGAAATCAGAGTTAACGTTTCAGGTCCTTTCTGTGGAAGGGTCACCTGACCTGAAATGTTCGTCTGCTACAGTTGGTGTGGCTGCCTTTCCAAACCATATGCTGAGGTCTTCTTCAAGGTTCTGTATCATAGCTTGATTTAAGGAAGCAAACTTTGACAATTATTTTTAGTGATGTGTTGTTACATTTGATTAAAGGTACAGACACAACAACCCGTTGCATAACTGCATTTTTTTATGATGCCGATGGTGAGGGAGAATATGATGCATTCAACGGACAGAGAGTCCATGAATTTTGAACTGGTCATATTTGAGAAACAAGGACAATATCAACAAACAAAGATTTTCTTACTAAGACTTCAGTTTTGTCTTGGCTTTTAGTGTTGAAAGATTTGAAGTTCCCTATCTGATTATTTGTAGAGGTACATTTCCATTTGGGCAACAGGATGGCACAGTGGTGAGCACTGCTGCCTCATAGCACCAAGGAGAAGGTTTTGATTCCAGCCTTGAGCAAACTATCGGTGTGAAATTTGCATGTTCTCCCCATGTCTGTGTGGGTTTCTCCAGGTCTCCCAGTTTCCTCCCCTAGTCCAAAAATATGTAGGTAGGTGAATTGGCCAGGCTAAATCAACCCATAGTCTCCAGGGATGTGCAGGCTGGGTGGATTAGCCATGGTAAATGCAGGGTTGTGGGGATAGGGTGGGATGCTGTTTGGAGGGTCATTACAGACTAAATGGGCTGAATGGTACCTCTGGGTTTCTATAATTCTCTGATTGCAGCTGGCAAACCATAATTCAGGAAGACAGAAAGTGTAAGGGCTAAGTTGTAAGTCTGTTTTGTTCCATTCTTAATCTGTCACGTGTAGAGCTGCCCAATTGAATAAATTGAGCTGTGCCATGTATGTTAATATGGAATTACCAAATGAGACTTCATACTTTAAAAGGACAGCTGATTTTCTCTGGTACCTGGTAGAAGCCTGAGCCACTTACAGTATCAAATATTCCTCTCACCTCTATAATCTCTCCCAGCCAATGATAATTTCTAGGTGTCTTCTCCTATTAGTCTGGAATTTTAAACATCTAATTGCTACACCATTACTGCACCTTCACCTGTCTGAGTCTTAAGCTCTAGAATTCTTTCCAGAGTCTCTCAATTTGTTTACCTCTCTTTTCCTCCTTTTTTAATAACCAACAATTTGTACGAATCGAGAGAGAAAAAAATAATCGCTATTTGCCGGAGGAAGTAGCCCCACTAGGACTCAATCACTGCCTGGCAACTTGCTGAAGGTCACAGGACATTCCTCGTTGATTGTCAGGATGTTCACCTTTTCCATCAGCTGTTGGATTCCTCACCCCCTCGACTTCAGAAATAGCCAAAAATGTCAGGCAAAGAGAGGATTGAAATTTTTCTTTACAAATTAGAAAGTTACAGAAACATAAAAATATAGCATCATAACATCAAAAACAACAATAAACAATAAACCAACTACTATACTACTCTACAAAGGAAACCAAAGCTACACTTATTAGAAATCAATCAATAAATAATCAACCTTTAAAGAGCACCAATTATTGAACCCACATTTGTTCGAAATTCTTCCTCTCATGGCCTCGGGTTTATCAGACCAAACCATCATTGCTCGACAAAAGCCCGAATGAAAATGGTGGACAGATCTGCTTCCAAGTAATTCAGAAAGGGCTGCCATGTCTTGTAAAAGTTGTCAGTTTTCTGGTGCACCACCTTTATAAGAATGTGTTCCATAACTAACTTATGCCACCCTGACAGACCCGGGATGTTCTCATCAGAATGTTCTTCCTTGCACAAAAAGTGAGAATGTTCAAAGCTTTTTCCCATGTACATCAAAGGGAGGTAAATTTGGCAGACACAAGAGCAAAGAGATCGGGTCCACCTTGACTTTGCTTGTCAAGACTCTCTCCATTACTCCTGCCACAGCGCTCCAATATGCACGGAGCCTGTGGCAGGGCCACAATGAGTGAGGGTACCCCTGTTTATTTTACATTTGAGGCATATTGAAGATGCTCCCTGCTTAAATTTCGCAAGATGATCTGGGACCAGATGAGACTTATGAAGAACCTTTAACTGCATTGCATGGGTTCTATTACATATAGAAACCCTCCTCGCCTTCTCACAAATGTCCTTCCATGTTTCTGAAGTGATCTCAACTTCGAACTCTCTCCCAGACCTCACGTAGATGCTCGATGTCATCTGAGGAACCTCCCCCACCGCCCCGCCCCCCCCCCCCCCAACCCACCCCCAAACAAGTGATAGAGTACTCACTGAAAGTGTGCACTTAGCCTGAAGTACCCTCTTTTCTGTATCAGATCTATTTCATTCAAGAGCGTAGTCTCCTTTTCAGAAAAAATCTCTTCCTCTGAAAGAAATGGAAGAGGTCCCGACTCAACAATCCATATTTCAGTGTTATTTCATCAAATTACATCAACGTTTCACCCTCAAACAGATCACCCAAATAAGAGACTCCCCTGTCCGCTCAGCGTTTAAACCCAGGATCCATTGTCCGTGGCCGGAAACCCGGCATGCCAACTATGGGAGTAAGAAAAGATATTTTAGACATAGTACGCTCCATCTGCCTCATCGGCTTCCATGCTTTCATGGTGTTAGCAACTATTGGATTACAGCAATGTTCTGCAACTGTCCTCATTTTGTCTAAAAACAACAGGTTGATAAGTGGACACTTGGTCTGGGAGACCTCAGTGTTGAACCATGTCAACACAGAGTTCCCCACTGGCCCAGTTACTTACAAAAGCTAGTAGGGAGCTTAGTTGATATCATCTAATGTCTGGGAGGTCCAGTCCCTGGATTACTTGCAGTTTCGCAAGCTTAAGAAGGGGCGGGTTATAATGCCAAATAAAAGAACTAAGCCAGCCATTCACTTTCTGAAATTTTTGCCACGGAAAGAATAAAGGGAGCATCCGCAAAGGGTACAATAAGCTAGGAAGAACATTCATTTTGCTACGAGCAACTCGACCCAAGCATGATATTGGAAGGCCCCCACCCCCCATCTTTGAAGATCTTGTTTAATCTTGTCAAATAAATGAACAAACTTAGCTTTAATCAGTTATTCAAGGCTAAGGGTGACAGAGAAGCCCAAGTAAAGAAAACCCCCTGTGCCCACTTATTGAGTCACAGAGATGTACAGCATGGAAACAGACCCTTCGGTCCAACTCGTCCATGCTGACGAGATATCCCAACCCAATCTAGTCCCACCTGCTAGCACCTGGCCCATATCCTTCCAAACCCTTTCTATTCGTATACCCATCCAGATGCCTTTTAAATGTTGCAATTGTACTAGATTTCACCACTACCTCTGGCACCTCATTCCATACATGTACCACCCTCTGCATGAAAAGGTTTCCCCTTGAGTCTCTTTCATATCTTTTCCCCTCTCACCCTAAACCTATGCCTGTAGTTCTGGACTCCCCCACCCCAGGGAAGAGACTTTGTCTATTTATCCTATCCATGCCCCTCATGACATTATAAACCTGTAGAAGGACACTCCTCAGCCTCTGACGCTTCAGGGAAAACAACCCCAGCCTGTTCAGCCTCTCCCTATAGCTCAAATACTCCAACACTGGCAACATCCTTGTAAATCTTTTCTGAATCCTTTCAAGTTTCACAATGTCTTTCCGATAGGAAGGAGACCAGAATTGCACGCAATTCTGGCCTAACCAATGTCCTGTACAGCCGCAACATGACCTCCCAACTCCTGTACTCAATAAAAGAGATACAGCCATTCCACCCGATCAAATGACTTCTCCACGTCCAAAGAGACCACTAACCCTTGAACAGATCTCTGCTGGCACACTTGAATCATGATAAGCAACCTCCGAAAATTATTGAAGGTCTGTGACCCTTTATAAACCCTGTCTGATCTTTAACAAAGGAGGGCAACACCCCTTCCAACCTCAATGCCAAAGTCTTAGACAAAATTTTATTATCATAATTTAAGAGCGAAGTAGGTCTATAAGAAGCACAGTCTTCCGGGGCCTTCCCTTTCTTGACGAGAAGAGAGATATTAGCCCCTCTCAAGTATGGCAAGAGGCAATCGTGGCTATCTGAATAGTTATACATGTCTAACATTGGCCTTGACAGTATGTTTACAAATTCTTTATAAAACTCACTGGGAAGCCCATCAGGGCTGGGCGCATTTCCTCTTTGAAGTTTCCTCACTGCCTTTTGTATCTCTTATGCTGTTAATTGAGCACTAAGGAGAGACGCCTGCTCAGCAGACATGCCCAGAAGATCCAAGTTCCAAAAAAAGACTCAATTTTATCCCATCTATCCTCACAACATTCAAACTGATACAGTTCAGAATAGAACCTCGGAAATGCTGTATTGATCTTTAATTGCCTTGTGAATCCTGCACTGGATAGAATGCCCAAAGGCCCCCCAAAGCTTTCTCCACAATCGAAACAGTTGGATGATCTGTGTGGAATTGGGGTTGGTAGACATTTGGACATCTAGTGACTTTACATTCTTTTCCAATCCTCACATACCATACGAGGATTGAGCATATACAAAAGAAGACTTGTGGAGTCTCTTTATGAAAAGGCAAAAAACCAAACTAATTACAGAACACAAAAAGGCACTTAATGGGGGACTATACCCCCTGCTCATAGAGGATGCTTATTCCTCCCACACACATCTCCATTCCCCTAACCAGCTCAAGCCACACCCCAGACCCAAGCAGCAGAAGGAAACAAGACAAAATAGTGAGCACTCTGCCCATCCACAACTATATATCAACACCAATCTTAATCAGAGAAAAGAAAACTCACCAACAGCAGCTTTTTTTAGAAAAAGGCATCATTACAAGAAACATAGCAAGAGAAAAAACCTAGTATTATTGTCCATGTCTATAAATCCATCTGATATTTTTTTTAAGAGTCCAAGAAATTTTTCACTTGTTTTGAGGAGTCAAATGATTGCGCCATCTCCTTGTGAGTAATATGAAGCACCACTGGGTATCTCATCGAATATTGAATACCGAGGTCCCTTAATTTTCTCTTTACCCCCTCAAACTGTTTCCTTTTAAGAATCACCGCCACACAAAAGTCCTGGAAAAGCATTATCTTAGTTCCCTGATAAGTCAGGGCCTGTGGATCTTTCCCTATCCTTCTAGAAGATTCCAGGACTCTCTGCTTGTCCCTGTAGCTTTTAAACCGTACCAGGACCGGGTGGGGGCACAACCCGGTGAGTACTGTCAACCTTCACCTGGTCCACATCGGCACCCCAGCCAAGAAACTTTGGCAGCCAGTCTTAATAAAAGCTTGCTGGCTGCCAACCTTTCACTCCCTGTAGCAGCCCAACAACCCGGATATTTTTCCTCCGACCCAGATCATCAACCTGTTCAGTCAAGGCCTGGACTTGTTTTTCGAGGGCTGCATCTGCCCCGCCTAGGACTCTACAGTCTCCCATGCAGCGGTCTGGTGCTCGACCTCTTCAACTCTCTTCCTGAGCCCTTCCAACTCCTTCTCATGCTTTTGTGGCATGACTGAGATCGGCTCCAGCAAAGTATGATTATCTTCCATCAACTCCTTGATCATCCCTCAGATCACTACGAGTTCTTCAGCGACGTTCTGTTGTGCGGGTACCTCTTTCTCGGCTGCCGAGGGAGCTGCAACTACAGTCATAGTCGCGAGCCCACCTGATGCCCTTGGCGAGTGTCCCGTGTGTTGGAGTTTGGCTCTATGCCTTCCTTTCTTCATCCTCGCTCGCTTAAAAAGGATTAACAGTAGACCCTTGACTATCTGAATACCAACCATCCAAATCTTGAATCACCTGAGCAAGACCTCGAGGCCCTGCAAAAACGGCTTCCGACAACCCAGCATTCAGTTATTAGTTAAACGACATTATGACTGCATTGCCAGATAAGTGAGAGATGGTCAATAACTGACAGCTCTTGGCTAACCGGCATTATGGCGTGTATTGCTGGATAATCGAGAGATGCTTGAACATCCGGCATTCATAGATTACCGTGTTTTTTCCAGCCACCCGAATGATCAATCATCCAAACCGCATATTCCCCACTCTCCTCGTTTTGACATTCGAGGCTCCATCACAAATGAATTTAAACGATTTCACAACTGTTTAACATCAATTTTCTCCAAAACAAAGAGGTAAGGTAGGTTGTAAAAATATCTCTACTGCTGGGCTGTGGTGCAGGGCTCAGCAAGGCAGATCTGCTCAGATCGCCGCCATCTTGGGTTCCCCCTTTTCCTCCTTTTTAAGATGGTGTTTAAAGTATACTCTCTTGACCAAGCTTTTGGCCATCCCTCTTTATGTTGCCTTAAGTGTCTTGGTGCTATATTTTACTTTTAAATGCCTCTGAAGTGAAAAAGGAGTGTGTGAGAGTTTTTAAAATTGTATTGTTAATGGTTCTATTATAGAAGGAATTATGGAAACTTTTAATTTATGACACCATGGTAGTAAACTGATGGGTGAGTTGAGTAGGTTGTTCATTGTTAAATTAGTTCATGTCATTATCATATCTTCAGTTTATAGATGTGCCCAATAATGCATGTATCCTTTTGCCAATTTCTTAATTCCACAGGAAGCCAAACTGTTAGTGGCTAATGCTTACAGGCACACAGAGAAGCTCCTAATGGATAACCGGGACAAACTCCTTACAGTAAGTTACTACTTGCCCGTTTGACCAAAGAAGAAATGACATTTCAAATATTGACTGTCATTCTTCTTGCACAAACATGTACTCTTGCTTGTAAATCAGCAACGTCACCAAAAATATTACCATTTTGAGTTTTCATATCTGAAAAAGCCAGGTAGATAACACATTCAGATTATTTGTCACTTTTGAATTTGTTCATTCGATGTGATGTCATTTGGTGTCATTCCAACTTGATTGGACTACTTGGCATCCTGAATTCTGATTCTTGTGCAAGACACATTAAGCTCAATATTTGGTTGAATTACAGATCTTATTTGCATTGGATTGTTCAATGCTTTAATGCCATGATTGACAAACCACAAACGTGATACTGCACAGCTAAAGATTGATTTGGTGAAGATCATTTTTTGTGGAACTGTTTTATTACAGCATCAGAAATTGGAAATCCCAGTTGAATTACTTGTTTCATGGATAAATGTAAATACTTGAAGTATAATTTAAAATTCTATTTAATGTTCTTTGAGGGTGAATTTTAGATTATTTTACACACATCTGGTTACTGCTGAGATTACTGAATGTTATTTATTGTTATAAAGTCACTATTACACTTGGTTAAAAAATCTTCAAAATTCAATTTCTTTGTTTTATACATAGGAAGCACTATCAGGTGCACTGAGAGTTTAATAGTATGTTGTAAGAGAGTTCGAGTAAAATAAGATCTCAGGTAAATGATATGAAAAGTGGAGAACTGAAAATAACTGGGGTCCTTTCTCCAGGATATTTTCTTAATTATCTGTTATGTTCAACCAGGTGCAATTTTTGAATACCTTTCAGATCTTTGACAAGAGAATACACCTGGGTCCAAAATGCAGCTTCAAAAGCCACACCTGCTGGCAATAAAATTAGGCCTGGTTTAAGTATTGGAAAAAGAACATTGAAATGTATTTTTTCTTCTAATGCATAGTGGGCTGGTGGAGCATAATAGGTTAACCCTTAATTGCGCAGTCTCTATCACATGCTTTGTCCTTGTTATCCAAGGTAACCATATATGTATGAATGATGTAAATATCAATTAAAGAAATGGAGCCTGGTCTATTTTAATTCTTGCAGCTGCTCATACTCCTGTATGGTTACTGATCATTAAACCTTTTCATGCAGGCTCAAGACAGCTTGCTGAAACTTCTAATTGTGTCTACACTTGTGACACATGATGATGAAACTGACTAGACTGCTGTGTAGTTCAGCCATTTTCAACTCTCCATAGCTGAAGAGAACCAAAGAAATGATACAGCATAGAAGTGGGTCATTTGGCTCATCTTGTCCATGCCAACCTAAAGACAACGAGATGTTCTGCATAAGGCAAAAGCGTCCACCTTGTGTGGAGCTATACATCTTTCAAAGCTATACATCTTTCAAAGCTTTCCTGTCGCGCAAGGATTGTTTTTGACGAATACAAACAAGAAACGTCAACTATGTAGAAGCTAGAATTCCTCTCCCAAGAATTTTTTTCCAAAAATGTACTTTTATTCATAAATTTGAAAAAATACTTTACCAAACAGTTCAACCTGAATATTAGAGTTTGCAATAAAATTCAAGTTGTCTTCATATAGTGTGTCCCACTCATAAGGTTCCTAAATACGATTGTGGTAGTATGAGTATTTGCAATATATATTCAGATTCAGACAACCTGAAAGTAAAACATTTCAAATTGAAAATTAAATTGTGCAACAGAAATTATTTTCTCTACACTTTCTATGTTCCACTCTGAGGTGTCCCAGTACTTTTGTCAATACACTTGTTTTAGAATAAAAAATTGCATCTCTCATCAGATTTTCTTTGTAAAGGCATATTCCACAAAGAAGTAGACAACAGTCCATAAACCACTACAGCCACCTTGAGATCAACATGCGCAGTAGGTAAGACTCTGTGCTTGTAGGACAATTTAGGAACAAGAGTCTTTCTCACTACCAGCCAAGCTACATCTCAGTGTTTGTAAGTTCTGCCATTGAAGCATTTAGCCAAATACCTTTGCTAATCTCCTGGGGAATCTTCTGACAGCATCTATCATCTTGATTGGTATAGGAAGAGAAACTGACTGGAAAGAGCCGCTTCCCAACCATTCATTTGGAGAATCGCATCTGAGAAACTTTGTGGCTAGACTTCTGATAGCATCTAAATTACGCTGGTTTGAATTCCTGAATCATTCAAATTCCAGTTAAAAGCACCAGCTTGTTATATTGAGTGGGGAAATCACATTTGCACAAACATGCCTGCTGTAATTGGGGTGGAGGGCATCCATACTGAGAGGAAACAGTCCTTCTAATGCCCTCTCATGCTACCCTGCATAAACTTGAGGTTATCCAAAACCCCGTTCCTTGTATCCTTACTCTCAATCCCATTTAAGCATTAACCTGTTCGATGACCTATACTGGCATCCACATAAGCAACACCTCAATTTGAAAATTCCCCTCCTTGTTTTCAAATCTGTGTGTGGTTTTGATCCTTTCTATGTCTGTAATCTTCTCCAATCCCACAATCCTCCAAAATATTTGTAATTATATAATCCATGCTGTCTTGAACATCTGTCTTTAATTGCTGCATGTTTGGTAGCTGCATCTGTAGTTGTTAACACTAATCTCTGGAATTCCTTCCTTTAACCCCCCTTTTCCTCCCTCCTGTCCTTCCTGAGTGAGTTATTGTTGTCACATGTACTGAGACACTGTGAAATGTGTTGTTTTGCATGCTATACAGGCAGATTGTACCATACAAAGTGCATCAGAGTAACAGAACAGAGTGCAGAATACAGTGTTTCAGCCATAGAAAAGGGACAGAGAGAGATCAAAATTATCATTTGAGAGGTCCATTCAAAAATCTGATAACAGCGGTGAGGAAGCTGTTTTTGAAACTGTACATACGTTCAAACTTTTATATCTTCCGCTTGATGGAAGAGGGTAAAAGAGAGTATAACTGGAGTAGGAGGGTCTTTGATTATGCTGGTTGCTTTCCCAAGGTAGTGGGAAGAACAAATGGAGTCAATGAATGGAAGGCTGGTTTGTGAGTTAGACTGGGCTATGTTCATGACTCTCTATAGTTCTATTCAGTCTTGGGAAGAACTGTTGCCATACCATGCTGTGACGTCCAGATAGGATGCTTTCTATGGTGTAAAAATTGGTAAGAGTCCTTGTGGACATGCCAAATTTCCTTAGCCTCCTGAAGAAGTACAGATGTTGTGCTTTCTCGACCATCATGTAACGTGGGTGGACGGGGGTATGTTGGTGATCATCACTCCCAGGAACTCTGCACTCTCGACCCATGCAGACCTGGATGTGACCTCCCCTCCTCCTCTTGAAGTTAATGACCAGTTCCTTCATTTTACTGATGTAGGTGGAGAGATTGGTGTCTTTACACCATGTTGCTAAGTACTCAGTCTTTTTCCTGTTTTCTGTTCATTGTTGTTTGAGATACAACCTACAATGGTGGTGTCGTCAGCAAACTTGTAAATGGAGTTGGAGTGAGTTTGGCCACACAGTCATGAGCGTATAAGGAGTATGGTAGGGGGCTTAGTACACAGCCTTGTACGGCACTGGTGTTGAGGATTATGGTAGAGGAGGTGTTGTCACTTATTCTTAATGATTGCGGTCTATGGATACACTTATAGAGAGGGAAACCAAGAGCTAGGTCTCGGAATTTAGAGATGAGTTTGTTTGGAATTATGGTATTAAAGGCAGAGCTGCAGTCAGTGAGTAGGAGCTTGACATAGGTATCCTTGTTATGCAGATGTCCCAGGAATAAGTGTAGAACAAGGGAGCTAGCATCTGCTGTAGAGCTGATGCACCGGTGGGCGAATTGCAAAAGATCAAGGCAGTTTGGTGGGCTGGAGTTGATGTCAGCTATGACTAACCTCTTGAACCACTTTATAATTATGGAGGTCTGACCCACCAGGCAGTAGTCACTGGCACAGGGCAATGTGGGGACTTCAAATCATAGTAAGGAGATATTCTAAAATACATCTTAAAACCTTCCCCTTCACCTTTGAGCAACGTTTTGGCCCTCTGCTCGAATTATCTGATATGACTGAATGTCCAAGTTAGTTTCATAATGCTCTTGTGACACATCTTGGACTATTTTATGATGATACAGCACGATATAAGTATGTTTTTGTTCAACGTATTTGTAGCAGCAGATAAGACTGGAAGACAAATCAAGCCATCTGTGTGCAGTTCTGATGCATAATTTCTTTTTCAAAAGCGAGCTGGTCACATTAAACTTTTATTGTTTTCAGTTTTTTTATCCAACCTTATGAAGTGAATTTGTAACTTTTTGGCAAACTCTCAAACTTAAATCAGAGACATGAACTCAAGTGGAGAGAAAGAGGATGAACTAATGTAGATTTAACTTACCCTAAATGGCAAGATGGGGAGGAGGGTGATGAATGAATGGAACAGAGTGCTATAGTTAGTTCTATAGGCATCGATTCACTTCTGTCAACTTGCTTAAATAGATGTTATTTGTATAGGAATCTGATGGAGAATGCCTGTCTCTGGGTTACTTGACAGCAGTCATATGAGAGCCCAGATCAATCCTGGCTTTACTTAATTTCCATTTGTGACATACACAACAGGGTGAGAATTGTGGATTTATTTGTTCTCTCCCAATCAACCAAAAATAATAAGATCACTACCAACACGCAAGTTGATTTTAAGGTACCATACCAGATGTAAGGAACACTAATCTAACACCTAGAAGGAAAACATTCACTGTTCTAAGTGTCATTTATATCTCACACTTAGAAGGACATGGGGAGCAGATGCCTGAGAACACAACCCACCTGCAAGCTACTGGACCTCCTTACAGCACTGTATGTATCTACATCAGATTGACTGCAGTGCTTCAAATATACCTTCTCAAGGATGATTTGGAATGGCACCAAATTTGGAATCGTGCATACCTAAAGACGTTTGTTAAAAACTATGCTGTCAAAGTCACTGAGAAATTGCTACAGTTCTGTAGCATATTCCTGTGAGGATGGCTTGTCGTGGTCAGTTGTAACTTTCAAA
Source organism: Chiloscyllium plagiosum (assembly GCF_004010195.1). Lineage (NCBI taxonomy): Eukaryota > Metazoa > Chordata > Chondrichthyes > Orectolobiformes > Hemiscylliidae > Chiloscyllium > Chiloscyllium plagiosum. The sequence continues at coordinate 29,915,116 of NC_057726.1, forward strand.
GATAACTTGTCTAACTCAAATATTTTTTTTCTGTTGTTTTTGTATTTGTTTTGAAATTTCTACCAGAGAAACTGCACTCAAGTTATAGCATGCCATTTAATCTTTTTGAAACTAGACACCATGATTTGAAATGTAAAATCCAAAACTGAATCTTCTAAATCTTTTCACTTCTAATTTTAGCTTGCAAATGCACTCGTGGAGAAGGAAGTTCTAAATTATGATGATATTGAAGCGCTTATTGGTGCTCCACCTTTTGGTCCAAAGAAAATGATCCCACCTCAGACCTGGATTGAAGCTGAGAAAGACAAACAAGATACAGGAGATGATGGACCTTCAGCAAGGCATGTACAAGATGACGAACAAAACCTAAATCCAGTTTAAGCCGCCTGCATAGAAATACAATCTAGTGATTGGTGTTGTCTTGTAAAAAGATGAATAGTAAAGATTTTTGGGAAAACTGAAATTAAAAGAATTAAGGGATAATTGATGGAAGTTGATGGAACTACTGACGAACACCTACATTTAATGGGGGGCAAAAACTGTGTACCATTTGGAATACTGTGATTAATGTTAAATTACAGAAACTACTTTTCATGCTCTTTAAGCAATGGATTGTGCTTTTATTAAAATTATGCCTCTTTATTCAGTATTTTAAAATGCAGCAATATAATTTGCCCAGTTAAAATTAATAATGTAGTATAGTAATTCCTCCATATATGTGAGGGTTTCATTCCTGGGAATCCCTGTAAATGATGAAATTCGAGAGTGTGTATTTGTTTAAAAATAGGGTAAAAATCGTGGATACAGAGGAATGACTACTACACTATTGCTTTTAACTGAGCAAATGATGATGCTGCATTTTAAAATACTTTGATAAACCGAGGCACAATTTTAATAAAAGCACAAGCTATTGCTTAAAGAACATGAAAAAATAGTTTCTGTAATTTAACATCTGGATTTTTGCCAGCGCATGTTGATTTTTTTGTTGATACCTGTTTTTGGCACAGAGGCAAATCTGTGCTTTCATAGATACAAAAGATTTACTGTGATTTATTGAAGAATTTATTTCAGTTATACATTCCAGTTGCACAGTGCCTCATTATATGATGGTTATGGTTAAACTAAACCTTAGGGTACAGAATGCTGACTGTATAAGAATTTATTGGGTCACCTGTTTGAATACAGCCTTAAAAGCAACAGTCTGTAGCTTTTATAGTCATGCTGTTGTGTTCCCATCTTTGAAAAGCTGACTCGTTGAGATGTGGCTGTACGTCTTTTATAAATATACCAAAATCATTTTCTTATTTTTCAATATTTCCAACAATGCTGATTGGATAACACTCAAAAGTGGGAAAAATTTCTGATTTCCTGTCAAACCTGTGTGAGATGAAGCCATCTTCACTGCTTCAGATGTTGTCCTGATTTGAAATTATCTAGTTTTGAGAGATTGGTGATTGAGTTTAGGAATTTGCTGAGCTGTGTATCTTCTGATCTGAGGTAAGGATTCAGATGATGAAGAAACTGTAACTTTCTGGGTAAACATTTGCTGTTTCCACTGGTGTGTGTACATTAAATATTTATCATTTTATAAATGAGTAGCTTCTGTGAAATGTTATAACAATTTTACTTAGAATTTTTGAGTGAAATAGCTGGAAATATTAGGGAAGTTTATCAGTTTAATTTTCCATATTTGACCTGGTCTCATCCAACATTGTCATATTCAGAATTTATTATTGTTGAGGGAAGTCTTGATTTATCTCCTGTATCTTTTTGTTGCCACTTTGGTAACCTGAGGCCACCTAGACAAAATTTGCAATTCTCCCTCCAATCTGTTTTAGCAAATAGCTGAATGTACAGTACTGAATATGTGAAACACTGTGTTCTGTATGTTTCGCTGCTATATCACATTGTGCATTAAACCCACAGAGGAATCAACAGTTAGGAATAAATAGTACTGTAGTCAGAAGCATAACATCATCCAGTATTGGAATCCACTGTTTATTTTTTAAAAGGGTCAATTACAGCAGACATTGCTTAGGTATTTTAAGTATTTTTTAAGCAATGATTTTTGTTTACTTTCATCAAGGAACAAGTTTGCTTTTTTTTGGACTAGGTAAATGGATGATGAATAAAATTACAATAGAAAGCATTTAGACAAGTTAGTGTTTAGCTTTTGAATACATTTATCTGGAAATTACATTTAGGTAAATTATTGTGAATATTTGTATAGTCTGATAAATCATTTAATATTTGTCATGTAAAAAATGCCTACTGTAATATTGCTTTTGACTGTAGTTTGAGGGTTAAGTTATCTGAGACTGGATTCCAAATTTTACTAAAATATTAATCCGCGCACATATACACACACAGCATTTTATTATCCCAAGTTCCTTTTCACAGTGAAGTGCGAGAAAATCTTGTGATTTTAGACAATTTATAACTTAAGATGTATTGAATTTCTATCTAATAATGCCTTTTCATATATGATTGCACTAGATGAAAGCCAGACACACAGACATGAAGTGATTTTAAAAAGTGGCAAGAGATTTCCCTCTTTGAGATGACAAAGTGAGCTCCTGTCTGTGTACTAAAATGGATGTAAATGTTCATATGGCACTATTCGAGGATTAAAGGAATTCCCTGCACTTTGGCTAATATTTACCCTTCAATCAACATCGAGGCAACAAATTACCTGGTCACTTATCTCATTACTATTTTTGGTATCTTACAAAAACTGCCTAAATTACTTGGGGATGTCCTAAGGTCATAAAAGCTTTTAATATAAATGAAAATTATTCTTTGTTCATTTTTGTATGACTAATTCATCGTTGCTAAGTATTTTGAGAGTTATATGGTGTCCAAAGGATAAACTCTAATTCAGTAGAAATTCACCATACATACTATCTTGATTAGATTAGATTGCCTACAGTGTGGAAACAGGCCCTTCGGCCCACTATGTCCACACCAACCCTCTGAAGAGTAACCCACCCTCTGACTAATGCACCTAACACTCTCTGGGCAATTTATCTGACCTGCACATCTTTGGACTGTGGGAGGAAACCAGAGCACCCGGAGGAAACCCATGCAGACACTGGGGGAATGTGCAAACTCCACACGCACAGTCGTTCCAGGCTGGAATCAAACCTGGGTCCCTGGCGCTGAGAGGCAGCAGTGTTAACCACCGAGCCACTGTACTGCCCTTCGCAGGCTCAGTCACTAAGTTAGACTAATTTCATTACATGTACATAACAATAAATTTGACAGCATTTGTGCATAGAGAAAGGTAAGGCTAATGTTTTACACTCCATAAAGTCATAAACTTGAAATACTAGCTGAGTGCTTTAAAAACAAATCCCCTTGGCATGCTGTTTTTTTTCTAGGATTATGTTTTAGTTCAGAGATCTAGCATCAATCTTTTAATTCACTTAAAACTGGAATTGAAAATTAATCCCCGTAATAGTGACCATGAAGCTAGAGTCAGTTGTTGTAAAAACCCATCTAGTACATAAAATTCTTTTAAAGATAGAAATATACATTCTTACCTGGTCTGCACAGTGGCTCAGTAATTAGCAATGCTGCCTCTCAGCGCCAGGGACCCAGGTTCGATTCCAGCCTCTGGCAACTGTCTTTGTGAAGTTTGCACATTTTCCTCATGTCTGCGTGGGTTTCCTCCAGTTTTCTTCCCACATGTACAGGTTATTGTATTGGCCATGCTAACTTGCCCATAGTGTCCAGGGATGTATGGGTTACGCAGATTAGCCATGGGAAATGCAGGTTTACAGGGTTAGGGTAGGGGGATGAGTTGGTGTGGAATTGTTGGGCCGAATGGCCTGTTTCCACACTATAGGGATTCAATGATTCTATGAAATATGACTTGAAATCCACAGCAATGTGGTTGATTCCTGACTGCTCCTGAATTGGCCTGGAAAACTATTCAGTTCCAAAGAAATTAGGGATATGCAGTAAGTGTTAGCCTTGACAGTGACATCAGTGTCTCCTGAAAAAATAAAAGGAAAGAATTCCCTAGGGTATGATGCCATGAGTGAAATCTTCAATTCCTATTTGCTATTTGGTGACTGAAAACAACAGCTTATGATAGAGAAACAGCCAGCACAATTTTAGATTACCTTAAGCTTATGGAGGATTGAATGAGTGAAAACTACCAAGCGAACGCTGGAGTTTTTAAGTTCAGAAGTAACAAATGTGTGACAATTTAGAAACAAAGCTGTTGGGAAGAGATGATGTGAGCTGGATGTTATCATCTATTTTGTCATAAATTATGACTGACTAGACCTAGGCTTTCCTACCTTACACTTAAAAGCATTTCATTGGCTGTAAACGATTTATGGGTTGTAGAAGAGACTATATAACAACCAATTTGCTCTGCGATGCAGTCTCAGAATAAGGGATGAGACATTTTGGACTTGAATGAGGAAATTGTCCATTCAAACGGTAATGAATCATTGGATCCTGACTATCAGAGGGCTGTGGAAACTTAACCATTGAGTACATTTCAAGGTAGAGCTCAATAGATTTCCAGATACCAATATCAAGAAAAGATGTAGAGACAGCACTGGAAAATGGTGTTGAGTTTATCAGTCAATACCTAGAACGGGGAGCAGGCTTGAGCAGCAGAATTGCTGAGCCCTGCTTTTTTGTTCCTACAACTAGGTTAGGTCAGACAGGTCATGATGAAGGGCTCTGGCCTGAAATGTCCATTTTCCTGCTTCTTGGATGCTGCCTGACCTGTGCTTTTCCAGCAACACACACACAATTCTGATCTCCAGCATCTACAGACCTCACTGTCTCCTATGTCCTAGTCGAACTTGCCACTAAGGAATTTCTTGGATAAATAACTTTTGATTCCAAGAAAATCAACTGTTTTCCAACATGAGACATTAACTGAAACCAGCAATTTTATACAATGTAATCATGTAATGCTGGCTTTTTATAGTCCACATCAAATAAGTAGGCAATCCCACATGTTTATGTGTCTTCAGAAGCTATGGTTTCTGAGTTACCATTTGATTCTTAATCATTCCTTTCTCAGAGTCTACACTTCAAGGCCAGGCAAACGAATGCTATTGGTATGTCTCTCCAACAATTAAATTTTTTTTTATAAATCCCTACAGTGTGGAAACAGGCCCTAAAGAGTATCCCAGCCAAACCCGTTCCCCATTACTCTACATTTTCCCCTGACTAATGCACCTAACCTACACATCCCTGAACACAATAAGCAATTTAGCATGGCCAATTCACCTAACCTGCACATCTTTGGATTGTGGGAAGAAACCTGAGCACCCGGAGAGAAAACACAGACAAGGGAAGAATATGCAAATTCCACACAGACAGTCACCCAAGGCTGGATTCTAACCTGGGTCCCTGGCATTGAGGTAACAGTGCCAATCACTAAGCCACTGTGCCACCAAAATTAATGTAAGTTCATGAAATTACTTAAATTTTTTTTTTTTACATTTTTTGTTTACCTTAACTCTTAAGCAACACATTTTGATATTGTCCACTTATATACAATATGCACTTCTATCTTGTGTTTGACAAAAATCACTTCTGAGCACCAAGTGGTCAACCAATAAGAAGAGTACTTATATAAATTAAACAAAACAACTAAAGAATGTCATGTGTGCTGACAACATGTATACTTTTCACCTCTACTGCTGTTCACAGAAAAGAAAACTATAACAGTTATGCATAACTTTAGCAGTATAAGTTAACATTGTAAAATAAAGAGAAATTTGATATAAGGGTGTACTCTAAAAGCCTAGGTTTAAATAATTATAACTGTAGCCCTGAAAAGTGCAACCTTACATGAAAATGTTAAATAAATTTCAGTATGTGGATGTACCTACTAGAGAAGGTGTAAAACTTGACCTACTCTTGGGGAAATAAGGCAGGGCAGGTGACTGAGGTGTCAGTGGGGGAGCACTTTCGGACCAGCGACCATAATACTATTCATTTTATAATAGTGACGGAAAAGGATAGACCAGATCTAAAAGTTGAAGTTCTAAATTGGAGAAAGGCCAATTTTGACGGTATTAGGCAAGAACTTTCAAAAGCTGATTGGAAGCAGATGTTCGCAGGTAAAGGGACGGCTGGAAAATGGGAAGCCTTCAGAAATGAGATCACAAGAATCCAGAGAAAGTATATTCCTGTCAGGGTGAAATGGAAGGCAGGATGACTAAAGAAACTGAGGGTTTGGTTAAGAAAAATAAGGAAGCATATGTCAGGTATAGACAGGATAGATCAAGTGAATCCTTAGAAGAGTATAAAGAAAGTAGGAGTATACTTAAGAGGGAAATCAGGAGGGCAAAATGGGGACAGGAAATAGCTTTGGCAAATAGAATTAAGGAGAATCCAAAGGGTTTTTACAAATATATTAAGGACAAAAGGATAACTAGGGAAAGAATAGGGCCCCTCAAAGATCAGCAAGGAGCCACAAAAAATGGGGGAGATACTAAATGAATGTAGTTACTGTGGAAAAGGATATGAAAGATTTGGACTGTAGGGAAATAGATGGTGACATCTTGCAAAATGTCCAGTTTACAGAGGAGGAAGTGCTGGATGTCTTGAAACGTTTAAAAGTGGATAAATCCCCAGGACCTGATCAGGTGTACCCAAGAACTCTGTGGGAAGTTAGAGAAGTGATTGCTGGGCCTCTTGCTGAGATATTTGTATCATCTATAGTCACAGGTGAGGTGCTGGAAGACTGGAGGTTGGCAAACGTGGTGCCACTGTTTAAGAAGGGTGGTAAAGACAAGCCAGGGAACTATAGACCGGTGAGCCTGATCTCGGTGGTGGGCAAGTTGTTGGAGGGAATCCTGAGGGACAGGATGTACATGTATTTGGAAAGGCAAGGACTGATT
>NC_057726.1:29922783-29935529 GCF_004010195.1 Chiloscyllium plagiosum
GCAGAGGGTGGTACGTGTATGGAATGAGCTGCCAGAGGATGTGTGAAGGCTGGTACAATTGCAACATTTAAGAGGCATTTGGATGGGTATATGAATAGGAAGGGTTTGGAGGGATATGCGCTGGGTGCTGGCAGGTGGGACTAGATTGGGTTGGGATATCTGGTCGGCATGGACGGGTTGAACCGAAGGGTCTCTTTCCATGCTGTACATCTCTATTACTCTATGACTCTAAATTGGATTTTTTTCCACTGAAACCAATGTAAAAGATTTAAGGTTCTGTGAGATGTTTCTCATTAGAAATAAAATTAAAATGTTATGCCCTGTAAATTTACAACATAATTAATATACTAAAACACATTTACTCTTTTGTTTTATTTCACACTTAGTTTCTTTCCTGCTCACCTCCCTACTGGCTGACCCTCCCACTTACCGCTTCCTTCTCCTGAAGCTTTGTTATGAGTTATAGCTCAGGAGAATAGCAGCAAAATAAACAACCAACGATTGTGAGAGCATTTCTGAATTGCCAGGTGACCAAAGCAAACCATAAGCCAGAGAAGTGAGTCGGAGGGTCAGTTAATGTGGTTTGATGTTGAAACTTAGAATTGGTGAATGGAAGATGCTGCTACAAAATGACTCCAATTGGTTATGCGACTTTATGTCACACCTGATGTGTAACAACACTGACCTAAACTCAAAGCTAAGTGCAGAAAGCAGCCCCATTGAAAACTAAAGTTTTTTTTAAAAAAAATTAATTCTCAAGTGAGAAGTTACTGTAAAGATTATTTGCTGCAGAAAAAGATTTGTATTGAACACCGGTCACAATCTTCTGGTCTCTATATTGTCAGAGTCTTTTAAAATTCATTAGGGGGAAGTGAGCATCACTGGCTGGCCAGCAGTTATTGCCTGTACCTAGTTGCCTTTGAACTGAATGAGTAGGCCATTTCTGAAGGAAATTAGTGAATCAGATGGGTTTTTTGACAACAGCCAATGGTTTAATGGTTATCAGTAGCTTCTTAATTCCAAATTCTTATTGTATTCAAATTTCACAATCTGCCATGGTTAGATTCAAACCCAGGTCTCCAGGCTAGTTGAGTTTCTGGATTAATAATTCTTCGTGAAGGGCTTATGCCCGAAACGTCTATTCTCCTGCTCCCTGACCTGCTGTGCTTTTCCAGCACCACAGTCTCATTTCTCGATTAATAGTCTAGTAATAATACCACTCAGCCATGGTCCCCCAAATTGCTTCCCATCACTTTCCCAAAAAGCATAACTTAGTATAACTACTTGAAATGTGGATGCATAATGGTATGAGTCTTAAGTCTTCAAATTAGAGATGCCAAATTTTGACAAACATAGCATCACAAGTTTCAAAGACAGGGATAAACTGACCATATACTGTACCATGAAAATTGGAAGGTAAATAAATAAAGGTATGTTAAAACTATCTTTGCCATCAAGTTTACAAGGGAAGACTCTTGGACATAATTATTTCTTATGGGGTAAAAACAATGACTGCAGATGCTGGAAGCCAGAGTCTAGATTAGAGTGGTGCTGTGCTTTTCCAGCACCATTCTAATCTAGCCCTTATTATTTCTTACCCCACCTCCATCATCAATATAAATACCACAATTTCCTAATTACAGTAAGTGTTTTATTAACTGGGACTGAGTGTACCTGTTGATCAAAATATTCTGGTTGATCAAGAGGTCCACATAATCAATGTAAAAACACATTACATTTCTATTACTTAATGAAAGAGGTATACACCTCACTTATGCTTTATTTATTGCATAAAAATCATTTAAATAATATTGCGACTTTACTTTAAATAAAACTTAACACCAGAGGATCATCTTATCCCACTGACTATTCAGATTTTGTGGTAGATCACAACAATACAGCAAAAGTCTGGTATTTCAGGTATATAACTTACACTGGTTTATCAAGAATGGGGGTTCACAAGGAGCTGGGCAAAATAGTTTGCTATGACATCAGTTCTGTGTCCTCCCACAAATGCTGACAAACCTGCTGATTTTCTCCAATTTCTTCTTTTGAAAAGAAACTCTTTATCTGAGCAAGCCCCTTCAGAATGCATATGTTATACGAACACAGGAGTAACGTTTCAGCTCATTAAGCCCATCCCACTGTTGACTCAAAAATTCTCAGACCACTCGTAGGTTGCAAAATAGCATTCTTGTATTGTAATTAAGTCGTCAAGAGATGTGTAGACAAAAATTCAGGGTATCAATCAGAGATGACCCTGAATATACTAATAACATCTCTGAAACATAGTAAAGACACAGCATCATTTATACCGTTAGTATGCACTACCAACTTATTTTCTCTATTTTTCACCATATAATGTTTCTTTATTAATTAGGTTCTCAGATTATTAATAAATTTAGTATTGTTAAACAAAGCCACTGACATTTTCCATTATTTGCTTAAATGTATGGGAATGAGATAAGGAACAAAGCTGCTAATTCTACTCTGATTCTTTCACACAGGTTAAACAAATCAACTGTTCAGGATTATGTCTATCTTTTCCTGGCTATTGCATCATAGTTTCATAGCATATGCTATAGGAACTGTCTGCGAAACAGGATAGCTGTTAATCTGTGCTAGGATTCATTCATTCTCATGGTCACCTAACTTAGCCATTTTTAAAAGTCAATTTATCAATACAAAATGGAGTCTTTCCAATATGGAGATTCTTTTTTAGCCATTACTTCTTTCATACTTTACATGATCAATTGGGTCAATATTACAAGTTATAGCAGATGCAGCTAGATATGAGGGACCACAAGCATTTGAAAAGGAGAAGGCAGATAAGGACAGGGAGTATAATAGGCACGAAATGAAAAAGGATATTCCCAAGGATACCATTAAATGGCCACCATTCCACGATACTACCCATCTCGCCATAGCCCATGTTATTTAACTGCTGAACTTCATGGGTAGTGTGTCTTGAGAGATCAGTGATACTGGAGGATTGGTCAGGAAAAAAGTGCAAAATTCCTTTCCTACAATAGCACAGGTCCCACCCTCCTTAGTAAGTAGAAAGTGCAAGTAAAGTAATTCTGAAGGGCTACGGTCCTGATTGTGACTATTTCAGCATTAATATTAGGGCGTTTGCTGTATCATTAGCAACAATTTCCAGGATTATCCTTAATCTACTTAATTGGAGGTCCTATAAATGAAAGCCAATGGCGGGGAGAAGCCATTCTAAGAAATGTGAGAAGAGCAGGGAAGTACCTTTTGTCCTCAGGCTTGAAGGCAACCTGTTCAAAATCTAAATAAAGGGAATCACACACCCAATGTAACATGATCCTCACCTGTCTGCGGGGAGCTATGGATAGGCCTTGAGACTGCAAACAAAATAGATGCCATGATAGGCGGTTAGGCTACAATATCCATGTCCTGGAAGTAGGGCTCTTCCAAAGCGACTCTCATGGTCTGTTAAGGACAGAGGACCAGTCGAAAAGAAAATAACCAAATTTGGTCAAATTTTGGTTAGGTTCAATCCATGGTGAAGAGTGAGATAGCACGGGGCAGGTGACACGAGGCACACGAACACATAAGATGGCCGCTGAGCCATCAGTTGGCCAACTTGACATACAAGATGGCTGCTGGATCACAATATGGACATAAAGAGCAGAGCAGATACAGACAGTGCTTGGGGCCACTAGAATGCCAGCACAGTGCACTCACAACCTGGTTGATTAGTTGAAGATGAGTGGGGGAGAGAATACACGAGTAACAAACACTGCCCACCAAAGTGTCTGAGTCCAGCCAACACCTCTTATAGAAATGTTAACAGCTTGATACAGATTCAATACAAAGTGGTAATAACTGCAGTAATCATCCTTCTCAGGAAGAGCGATTCATGTCCATTACTACAGCAATGGATTTCCATGCAGACATTGAAACTTACAATGTCTACACTGAAACTGACAATGACCACGCGGAAATTAACAAAGGTTGCGTTGGAACTGACAAAGACTGTATCAATGATTCTGCAATGATTGCCATAAACAAACCATGTTACAAAAACAATAATCTCATCACAGATGTATAAAAGTTGCTTGACGTGCTCCAGGTCGAGGGAAGACTCACAGTTGACCACTGTGCAGTTGGTGTCTTTCTTTCCCTGGAGAGCCATTTGGCAGAATGCCTCATCGCCAGAACTTTCCAACAAGCACCAAGACATGGCTTGGCTGGTGGTGAAAAGGGCTCTGCCTGTGAGATCCTTTATGCACGTCTGGACTCTCAGCCGCGCCGCACGCTGCCCTCGAAGCGGCTGCGGGGGGGGACGAGACTGTCACACATCTCCTTCTGGAATGTGCCTACGCAGAAGAAGTCTGGAGAGGAATGCAGTGGTGTTTGTCGAGGTTTGTCCCGAGCAGCGCCGTGACGCAGGACTCCATGCTCTACGGTCTGTTCCCTGGGACGCACACTGAGACGAACATCAACTGTGCATGGAGGATCATCAACTCAGTGAAGGACGCTCTCTGGGCGGTCCAAAACCTGTTGACCTTCCAGCTGAAGGAGTTGACCCCAACTGAGTGTTGAAGACTGGCACATTCCAAGGTCCAGGACTATTGAGGGACACACTGAAGCTTGGGGCAGCTGCTGCCAAGGCGTGGTGGGAAAAGACCACCGTGTAATATCTGCCTGCCTAAGAAGAACAGGGGGCCCACGCAGTCATTTGGGCTCTGCTGATGCCTCAGCTAAATATATGGACATATAATTGATAAACATACAGACCTGTATATATGAATGATAAATTCTGATCTCTGTATGTAAATGTTTACGTATGTATGGCATGACCAACTGTACAGACCATCAAATTATTTTATGAATAAAGTATATTTTTGAAATTAAAAAAAATTCTCTCCCCGGAGTTCCAGTATTTCCTTGTGCAATAAACTCTTTTTATTGAACCCCGATTCTGACTCAGAGACTGGTGTTTGTCCCCACAACAATAGAATAGTTAAAGAACATTGACTAGTACCTATATATATAAGCCACTACAGAAGTTCCCATCTTTATTAAAGCAAATTGAGTCATTAATAGTATTGTTAAGGACTACCAGGAAAGGGGGTATATGGGATTTGTTATAGCCAGGTTGGTATCAATCCCTAAATAGTGTCATCTCATATCCTGTTGACTGCCATTTCCATTCTTCTTTAAGTCTGTCTGTATCATCAGATGACTGCTGGCGTATTAGCTATGAAGCCACTTCGGGGCCAAATAAAGGAGACGAGCCACAGAGGGATACCCCACCCCGCAAATGGGGGAACAAATGAGCACACACCCAACAATCAGTTACTCTTCCCATCATCTGGGCACTCCGATATGCCAGATACAAAAAGGCATTATGATGTATAGATTGTTTTGTTTGCACTCCCAGAGATATAGCAGTATTAGCATGTAAGTCATTTGTCCCCAAAGTAAATCCTCCCAGAGACATCAAAGTCACCAGTATCCAATGCATTTTTCTTCGTCCTTGTCTGTTCCTTCAATGACTCATTTCCAGTTGGTTCGATGAATCCAGCGGAGTTGTCCTTGCACTTTCATAGCCATCGAGGTAGTCAGCAACACATGGAATGGTCCTTTCCACCTTGACTCCAATTTTCTCTGGTCTCAGTTCTTAATCAGGACAGAATCTCCAGGTTCTACATTAGGGTACTCTCCGAAAACAATAGGCTTGGTGCACCTGTGAATGTAAATTTTGAAGAGTTTTGAGTAACGCAGATGTTTTCTCACTTTTTCACCACTGTTGTAGAAGTATTATCAATCATTGGGAAGCTTCGATCCATCTACTAAATGCATCTATTACTAGACAATATTATAACAATGTATCTATAAAATTCTATAAAATCAAGTTGTAGAAAAGTAAAAGGCCCATCAGGCAAGGAGGTGGTTCCAGAACTGTAGGGCATTTCTTTTCCAGCATTTGTCTTTTTACAAATTCGGCATGCTTTCACTCGGTCGCTGTGGTCGCTGGGTGGGCATCTGAGGTAGGTTCCATTCCCAGCAGGTGTCCTGGTCCTATTCAATCCCATCAAGGACTGTATAGGGATTGCGAGGTTGCAGGACATATTCAGTTTTTACCTGTAACTTGGTTTGTGCTCATACTGGCCATCCTAGTAGAAGATCACCACTTACCTCATTTGCAGCTGGTAATTTTTGGACCAGTTCATATTGATTGTCCGGATCATGTCTGCGACACCAGAAGGAACACATAGCAAAGGCATAACGTTTAGCAAAGGTGAGTCATCGTCTTGATTAAAGGTTTGATCACCTGCAAATGTTCTGTAACAGGCAACAAACCGTTCCCAATAATCACCTCCCAATTCCCCAGGTTTGGGGTTGCATTCCAGTACGTCACTAATGTTTACAGGTTGTTGTCAGGTTCGTTCTAACAACTGGATTAAGTGGTCCACCTGGGCATTATTGCTATGGAAGCTTTCATTCAAGACCTTGTAACTACAGACAGGCCCTGCACCAGCATGGCCCATCTGTCCTTGCCACTTTGTAACTTCTTCAAGGGACAGGATTATAAAGCAAAGAGCAAACAAGTCCTGAGAAGTGGCATTATACATCCATATTGTCCTAGACATATTGAGCAAATTGGGCTGGATTCTTCTAGTGGCCAGGGGCTTGGTTAATTATCATTATTCTCTTTCCTGGGATGGCCTTAGGTTGAGGATGGTCCAGGCCACTCATTCCCTTGATGTCAGCTATGAAGCTGGTAACCGATACCGGACCCTTTATCCTCAGACTAAGGGGGAGGTCTAGAATCAGGGAATGTGCGGGGACTATCAAGAGATATTTGGGGCTCAGTTGGTATCCTTGGATAAAATCCCCATTCCTCAGCCCTATCAGTATCATCCCCTTTCCCAAATAGTTTTGGTATGCCAGACATAGGCTAGGGATCCCAAGTAGAACTTAGATTACATTTACAGCGTTATAGCTTCAACGCTTTTTCAAACTACTAAGCCTCAGTGTCCTTACAGTGTTTCTCCTGTTCCCTTTTGACCTCCCATCTCCCATTCACACTCAGCTCTTAACATTTCCCAGTAATGGGGAGTTCCATCAGTTGTACATACCTCTATTACCTTATCACATGCATTATTCTTCCAAATGGCAAGCAAGATATAATTCAATTTAATCTTGGCACTATCCTTCATTCTTTAATTAATAATTAACACAATTTGTCACATCTTTTATTTCAAGTTAGGTTTACATCCTCTTCACAAGAGGCCATATTCCAGGTCCCTTGTTTTCCTGATCTATACAAAGGTTACAGAATCAAGACTTAAATGTCTTATACACAGTATAATAAAGTGATCAAATAAAAACAAGTACAATCATAAGTAAAATATGTAGCATGTCCATTCCAAATTATCTAAAACCTAAAAAAGTTAATAAAGTATTGTTCTGTCATAAAAGTTGCAAGGTACCCACAGCTTTTGCTAATTTGGCTGCTGATCTGTTTGTTAATGCCCAATGATGCAATTTCCCAAAGTGTGACTTTATGTTCGCAACTTCTGATGTAAATCAATAAAATATTTCTTTTTGAACTGTCATTAATACATTCAGTTTGAACAACTAAGAGAAGCAATGTCTCCATACTATCCAGAAATGGCAGTGTCCATAATCCCAACAATTAGATTTGTCCCACTCTTAGGAAAGCTTATCAAGTAAAAATAAAAATGACCACAGCACAGGTTATTCAGCCTGTAGTTTCAATGTGAGTGCTCTGAATGAGGAACATAGAAAGTCTCACTTTCCTTTAACATTTCTTCTCTTGCTATGCTACCTACACTTTCCCTCATACTGCCATAACCTCTATTGCCAATTGCATGTACAAAGCTCAATTTGTATAAAAACCAATTAAACGTGCCAATTAATTCTGTGTTTGCAATTCAGGACTAATACAAATGGTGAAAAAAAATACTAAAATAACCACATCATGTAATTGAGAGATGGGTGTTGAACAAGTGGCTGAGAAATTGCATTGTCAATTGAGAATACCAAACAGATTTGAATGTCCCAAAATGAATAAAATATGGTTAGAGTTGAATACAGGAAATTGTATAACGATTGTCCTAATAAGTGCACACTAACCAAAAGTTGGTCTGCATCAAAATAACTCAAGTTCCACGTAACTTTTAGAAAACAAGTTTTTTTTTCAAAATAAAATGTAAAAGAAGTTAAAATTAATCTGAAACACTTGTGTAAATGCTCCTGTGGATAATTAACATAAGACAAGTTAGACAATTAAACTACCTAGCATCTCACAGATGAAACTGGACTGTGCACAAAGCATTGTTGAAAACAATTAAACAATCCACACTCAAAAAGTCCATTGACACTGCATTCAAAAAAAGTAAAAGCAATTTAAAACATTCTGAAAAGCTGTAGAAGCTGAAGGTCAGATTTAAACTACTGAAATTCCAATTTAATCCTCACTAATCTCACAAATTTTAAAAGGCACCAGACCTAGAAATAAAAATTAAAAGGTAAAGGCCAAACAGGAAATTAATGTCAACTTTTAAAATAAAAAAGGACAAAATAAAAAAAAGAAAAAAGTCATTTACCCAATAAATTTGAAAATAAACTAAACAAGTGATTAAACAGATTATGATTAGAATTATCAGCTCAATCTGTCCATTCCAGAAATTGAAGTATATAAATACACCAATAAAAACACCAAAATGGCAGCTTCATTCGCTACCATAATCATCATAATTAAAGATTTTGAGTAAATGAAATATTTCCATGTTAACAACTGAAAGGGTCAAATTTATTTTAAAAATCCATATCCATGAATACTGGATGAAAGCCCACATTTTCATAGCACTGCAACAGACTACCTTTTATTTGTAGAGAAGGGAGAGTTTTATTTTAGGAATAGCCTAAAGAGATTTTTATTATGATAGCATAACTGAGTATAGATCTACAACAGCACATACAAGGACTGATGTCCCCACATCTCCCTCAAAAACCCGAATATCATTAAACGTCACCCCCCGCATCTACATCAGTTTTATCAGATCTTTGAAAATTTTACTAAAATCTAGTTAAAAAGGAATCGCTTTCCTAGAAAAAAAAAATTAGCTTATTTTATTTGGAAATTCACTCTGGCCAAAAAATGAAATTCCAAATGCGATAAATTGAAAGTCCAAGAGGTAAATTTAGCTAATCAATAAAACCCATTTTTTTTATAGAGTCATAGAGATGCATGGAAACTGACCCTTTGGTCCAACTCATCCATGCCGACCAGATATCCCAACCCAATCTAGTCCCATCTGCAAGCACCTGGCCCATACCCCTCCAAACCCTACCTAGTCATATACCCATCCAGATGCCTTTTAAATGTTGCAATTGTACAAGCCTCCACCACTTCCTCTGGCAGCTCATCCCATACATGAGTGAAAAAAAGTTTTATTTAACCTTTTCTTGCAGATGCATATGTAAATTCTCAAAAGGGAAAAAATAGTTAACATGCATAATCTAAAGTAATAAAAGGCACAAATAACACTTTTAAATCATCACTGACTTCCAAAATGCAGACTTAAATCAAAACATTCCCGAATGTCAGGTTCAAGGGACAAAAAAAATAGTTTACATAAGAGCAGATGTAACGACCAATGAAGAAAATGTACATTCAAAATGGACCACAATTAGTTAACACTTAGATCAGGCTTGCAGCCTGTGTCACTCACTCTATTTCTCTTGGTTTCCTTTGCCTATTTGAAGTTTTCAAAGTTTCTGCCAAATGTTTTATGTGATCACAATAAAATGTGCCATCAGGTGGAAATGGCTTCTCAGTTTATTCTGTCAATTTCACCAATTTCTTTGAAAAAAGCCATTGTTTTGGTTATTGCGTCATACTTTCATAACATATGCTATGGAAACTCTCTGAGAAACAGGACAGCTGTTAATCTGTGCCAGGATTCATTCATTCTCATGGTCACCCAACGTAGCTTTTCTAAAAGTCAATTTATTAATACAAAATGGAGTCTTGTAAATATGGAGGTTCTTTTTAGCTATTACTTCTTTCATACTTTATCACCACCTTTCAATTAGATTGGGGCCTATCATATACCTCAACTCCACTTTCTCACAAATCCCTTTACGTCATTAGTCTCTAGAAAATTATTGATTTCTATGTTTAACATGCCAATGGTTGAGCTTCCACAGATCTTTGAAGTAGTGATTTCCAAAGATTCACCATTCCTCCTTTAACTCAGTCTTAAATGGTCTCCACTTTATCTTGACATTATGTCCCTGGTATGAACCACTGGCCAGGTAAAATATCTGCAACCAGCCTGTCACACTATTTAAGAAATGCATAAATTGCAATGGTAACATCTCATTATTCAAAGCTCTGGGGAATATAAATGGTTTCCTCAATCTCTTCTTGTAATACAATCCCACCACCCCAGGGATTAATCTTGTGAATGTCAATTGAATGCTCTCTGTAATAAATACATTCTTCCTTAGATAAGGAGACCAAACATGTACACAATGCTCCAAGTGCAATCTCATTAAGTCCCTATACAACTACAGCAAGGCATCATCTATACTCAAATAACCTTGAAAATAATGACAACACATTATTTATCTTCCTAATTTATTGGTCTGCATGTTGGACTTTAGTGACACACTGCTGAAAAACATGTTGCTGGAAAATGCAGCAGGTCAGGCAGCATCCAAGGAACAGGAGAATCGACGTTTCAGGAAGAAGGGCTTATGCCCGAAACGTCGATTCTCCTGCTCCTTGGATGCTGCCTGACCTGCTGCGCATTTCCAGCAACACATTTTTCAGCTCTGATCTCCAGCATCTGCAGTCCTCACTTTCTCCTTTAGTGATACATTCACAAGGCCACACTTATTATATTCCTTCTGCCATGCTGTAGCCCATTCACTTACCCCATACAAATCCTCTTGGAGTCCTTATATCTCCTCCTCACAATTATGCTCCTACCCAATTAGTGTCATCAGCAAACTTGGAAATAATACAATTGATCCACTCATCCAGATAATTTATATAGATTGCGAACAATTGTGGATATAATGCTGACACTTCAGCATCCCATTAGTAACAGCCTACCGTCCTGAGAATGATCCATTTATCCTACTTTCTGCTTTTAATCTATTAAACAATTCTCAATCCTTACATATATCCTCCATCATGCTAATCCCATGTACTGTACTTTTATTTACTAATTTTGTAAGACTTTATAAAAAGCCATTGAAAATTCAGGCATAAAGAGATGTACAGCACAGAAACAGACTATTCAGTCCAACTTGTCCACGCTGATCAGATACTCTAATCTTGTCCCATTTGTCAGCATTTGGCAAATATCCCTCTAAACACTTCCTATTCATATGCCCATCCAAATGCCTTTTAAATGTTGTAATTGTACCAGCCTCCACCATTTCCGCTATCAGTTCATTCCATATACGCACCATCCTCTGCATGAAAACGTTGCCTCTTAGGTCCCTTTTAAATCTTTCCCCTCCATTAAACCTAAGTCTTCTAATTTTGGACTACTGTACCCTGGTGAAAAGACCTTGACTATTCACCTTATTTATATCGATCATGATTTTATAAAGCTCTATAAGGTTACCCCTCAGTCTCCAATGCTCCAGAGAAAATAGCCCCAGCCTATTCAGTGTCTCTTGATAGGTCAAACTCTCCAACCCCAGCAACATCTTTGTAAACCTTTCTAGTCATCCTTTATCTTTTCTACAAGTAACATCCCCAAAAAGCTCCAACAATTTCGTCAAACATGATTTCCCTTTCAGAAATTCATGTCCACTGCCCAATGTTGCCATTATTTTCAGAATGTTCAGTTATTATATATTTTATAATAGATTCTAATATTTTCCCTATGACTAACATCAAGATAAGAGGCTTGTCGTTCTTAACTCCCTGCCTTCTTAAATAGTAGGGTTACATTTTGCTACCTTCCAGTCATCAATAACCTTCCCAGAATCTATCGAATTACAGATGATAACCATCAATACATTATCTCATAATTTCATCTGGTTCAGGTGATAAGAGTCATAGAGTCATAGAGATGTGCAGCATGGAAATAGATCCTTCGGTCCAACCTGTCCATGCCGACCAGATATCCCAACCCAATCTAATCCCACTTGCCAGCACCTGGCCCATATCCCTCCAAACCCTTCCTATTTATATACCCATCCAAATGCCTCTTAAATGTTGCAATTGTACCAGCCTCCATCACATCCTCTGGCAGCTCATTCCATACACGTACCACCCTCTGCATGAAAAAGTTGCCCCTTAGATCTCTTTTATATCTTTCCCCTCTCACCCTAAACCTATGCCCTCTAGTTCTGGACTCCCCAACGCCAGGGAATAGACTTTGTCTATTCATCCTATCCTTGCCCCTCATAATTTTGTAAACCTCTATAAGGTCACCCCTCAGCCTCTGACGCTCCAGCGAAAACAGCCCCAGCCTGTTCAGCCTCTCCCTGTAGCTCAAATCCTCCAACCATGGCAACATCCTTGTAAATCTTTTCTGTCAAGTTTCACAACATCTTTCCGATAGGAAGGAGACCAGAATTGCATGCAATATTCCAACAGTGGCCTAACTAATGTCCTGTACAGCCGCAACATGACCTCCCAACTCCTGTACTCAATACTCTGACCAATAAAGGAAAGCATACCAAACGCCTTCTTCACTATCCTATCTACCTGC
>NC_057726.1:29936051-29966141 GCF_004010195.1 Chiloscyllium plagiosum
GGTCTATAGTTCCCTGGCTTGTCTTTACCATCCTTCTTAAACAGTGGCACCACGTTTGCCAACCTCCAGTCTTCCGGCACCTCGCCTGTGACTATCGATGATACAAATATCTCAGCAAGAGGCCCAGCAATCACTTCTCTAGCTTCCCACAGAGTTCTAGGGTACACCTGATCAGGTCCTGGGGAATTATCCACCTTTACCCATTTCAAGACATCCAGCACTTCCTATGTAATAGGACATTTTGCAAGGTGTCACCATCTATTTCCCTACACTCTACATCTTCCATATCCTTTTCCACAGTAAATACTGATGCAAAATATTAATTTAGTATCTCTCCCATTTTCTGTGGCTCCACACAAAGGCCGCCTTGCTGATCTTTGAGGGGCCCTATTTTCTCCCTAGTTACCCTTTTGTCCTTAATGTATTTGCAAACACCCTTTGGATTATCCTTAATTCTATTTGCCAAAGTCATCTCATGTCCCCTTTTTGCCTCCTGATTTACCTCTTAAGTATAGTCCTACTTTCTTTATACTCTTCTAAGGATTCACTTGATCTATCCTGTCTATACCTTACATATGCTTCCTTCTTTTTCTTAACCAAACCCTCAATTCCGTTAGTCATCCAGCATTCCCTATATCTACCAGCCTTTCCTTTCAGCCTGACTCCTGTTACATTCTGCTTTTTATACTTTTTCTGGATTCTCGTTATCTCATTTCTGAAGGCTTCCATTTTACAGCCGTCCTTTTACCTGCGAACATCTGTCCCCAATCAGCTTTTGAAAGTTCTTGTCTAAAACCGTCAAAATTGGCCTTTCTCCAATTTAGAATTTCAACTTTTAGATCTGGTCTATCCTTTTCCATCACTATTTTAAGTCTAATAGAATTATGGTTACTGGCCCCAAAGTATTCCCCCACTGACACCTCAGTCACCTGCCTTGCCTTATTTCCCAAGAGTAGGTCAAGTTTTGCACCTTCTCTGGAAGGTACATCCACATACTGAATAAGAACATTGTCTTGTACGCACTTAACAAATTCCTCACCATCTAAATCTTTAACACTATGGCAGTCCCAGTCTATGTTTGGAAAGTTAAAATCCCCTACCATAACCACCCTATTATTCTTACAGATAACTGAGATCTCCTTACAAGTTTGCTTCTCAATTTCCCTCTGACTATTACGGGGTCTATAATACAATCCCAAAAAGGTGATCATCCTTTTCTTATTTCTCAGCTCCACCCAAATAACTTCCCTGGATGTATTTCCAGAAATATCCTCCCTCAGCACAGCTGTAATGCTATCTCTTATCAAAAGTGCCACTCTCCCTCCTCACTTGCCTCCCTTTCTATCCTTCCAGTCGCATTTGTATCCTGGAACATTCAGCTGCCAGTCCTGCCCATCCCTGAGCCATGTTTCAGTGATTGCTAAGATATCCCAGTCCCATTTTCCTAACATGCCCGGAGTTCATCTGCCTTCCCTGTTAGGCCTCTTGCATTGAAATAAATGCAGTTTAATTGATCAGTCCTACCATGTCCCTGCCTACATGACTGTTTGGCTCGCCTCTTTTCTCAACTGTACCAGTCTCAGATTGAAATCTTTCCTCATTATCTCCCTGGGTCCCACCCACCACCTTACTAGTTTAAATCCTCCCAAGCAGGTCTCTCAAAACTCCCTGCCAGTATATTAGTCCCCTTCCAATTTAGGTGCAATCAGTCCTTCTTGTACAGGTCACTTCTACCCCAAAAGAAAGTCCAATGATCCAAAAATGTGAATCCTTCTCCCATACACCAGCTCCTTAGCCATGCATTCATCTGCTCTATCCTCCTATTCCTGCCCTCACTAGCTCGTAGCACTGGGAGTAATCCAGATATTACTACCCTTGAGGACCTCCTTTTTAAATTTCTGCCTAACTCTCTGTAATTGCCCTTCAGAATCTCAACCTTTTCCCTTCCTATGTCATTGGTTCCAATGTGGTCAATGACCTCTTGCTGGCCCCTCTCCCCTGTGAGAACATTCTGCACCCTCCCTGAAACATCCTTGATCCTGGCTCCAGGGAAGCAACACACCATTCTGCTTTTTCGCTGCTGGCCACAGAAATGTCTGTCTTTACCTCGGACTACAGAATCCCCTAACACAATTGATCTCTTGGAAGCCGACGTACCCCTCGTTGCCAGTCTCAATACCAGAAACTTGGCTGTTCCTGCTACGTTCCCCTGAGAATCCATCACCCCCTACACTATCCAAAACAGCATGCCTGTTTGAAATGGGTATATCCACAAAAGACTCCTGCACTAGGTGCCTACATCTCTTACCATTCCTGGAGTTAACCCATCTATGTGACTGTATCTGAGACTTTCCCCCCTTCCTATAATTGCCATCCATCACATACTGTTGTTGTTACAAATTCCTCATTGCTTCTAACTGTCTCTCTAAATGATCCATTCGATCTGATAAGATTCACATCCAACAGCATTTATGACAGATATAATCCGCAGTAACCCTTAAACTCTCTTTAAACTCCCACATCTGACAAGAAGTACATATCACTGAACTAAAGGCCATGTTTGCTTCTTCACAATCTACAGACCCAGAAAATAACACTGTCTTATTCCTCTACAAACACTGCCCCAGGTTAAATTAATAGTTATGGCTTATATTTTAAGTTTAATCAAGAGACATATCTCCAAAAACATATAATCAAGAAAGAACCCACTCTACTCACTACTGCAGACTTTCTGTTCGACACTATTTTCTTTAATCCCTCAATCCAGCTAATTTTTTCAAGAAGCATCTCTTTATTAATACTAATTTCTTCTTACTCCTCAGTCACAGAAATCCTGTTTGCTTAGTATTTCTGGGAGATTTTCTATACCCTCTTGAATGAAGACAGATGCAAAGTAACTGTTTAGTTTCACTGCCATTATCTTGTTGACCAATATAAATTCTCTTGATCACACCTCCAATGGGCATCCATTTATCTTTGCCTGTCTTTTCCCTTCCATGTACCTTGAGAAGCCTGCAATTGTATCCTTTTTC
The DNA here is from genome assembly GCF_004010195.1 of Chiloscyllium plagiosum. Classification (NCBI taxonomy): domain Eukaryota; kingdom Metazoa; phylum Chordata; class Chondrichthyes; order Orectolobiformes; family Hemiscylliidae; genus Chiloscyllium; species Chiloscyllium plagiosum. The sequence continues at coordinate 29,939,084 of NC_057726.1, forward strand.
CCTGTTCTTATTATTTTCTTGGTCCACCTTTGCTGGGGCCTGAGTTGCTCCCAATCTTCAAGTTTAAGGGGTAAGTCATTCAGGACTGAGATGAGGAAGAATTTCTTCACTCAGAGTTGTTAACCTGTGTAATTCTCTCCCACAGCAAGTTGTTGGGGTCAGTTTATCAGATATATTCAAGAGGGAGCTGGACATGGCCCTTGGAGCTAAAGGGTTCAAGGGATATGGACAGAAAGCACAAATGGGATACAGAAATTGCATGATCAGCCATGATCATATTGAATTGTGGTGCAGGTTCGACGAGCCAAATGGCTTACTCCTGAACCTATTTTCTATGTTTACCGGTATTTCTGGCATTTTTCTCAACCACTTCCTTTGATTCCATGCAATCTTTAACTCGTTCATTAACCCTGGTTCATTCACCATGCCTGTTGGGTGTTTGTGCCTTAAAGAAAATGTATATGTGTTGTACATCTTGTAGAAATTATTTAAATACTACCTGTCCGCAATCAAATCATTTAGTGTATTTTCCCAATTCAGCATAATCAACTCATCGCTCATAATATCCTTTGCTCAGATTTACAGTTATGAGTTTCCTTAATGAACTATGTCACATTCAAACTTAATATTAACTTCTATTGTAGTGTGATCACCAATTCCCAAAGGCTTCATTGCAGCAAGATTTCTAATTAGACCTTTCTCATTACACACCAGATCCAAAATAGCTTGACCCCGAGATAACTCCTCAAACATTGCTGAGAGTTGTACATATTCTAGGAACCTTGTACACACTCTCTGAATCTGTCCTCCACAGCATTAGTGCTACTTTGGTTAACCAATTCTATATGCAAAATGAAATTGTCTGTTATTACTTTATTACTCAAATTACATGCATCTTTAATTTCTTGATTGAAAGCATACCCAACATTAGCACTAAAGTTTGATGGTCCATAAACAACTCACATCCATGTTTGCTCCCTAGCTGTTTCTTGGCTCCACCCAAATTAATCCTGCATATTAATACATAGATTCACAGATTCAAAATCCTCTCTTTCCAATTTACTGATCACACACATTATTAGGAATTTCCTTTTTGCCTATCCCTCCTAAATAGAGAATATCTTCAGATATTCAGTTCCCAATTTCAGTCATCCTGTAGCCACATCCCTGTACCAGCAATTACTTCATACATTTGTGCAATCAAATTATCAACACTTTTATGAATGCAGTGCGTATTCATATGCAGTGGATTTATGCCAGTCTTTTTAACATTATTCATAATTTTGGTCCTATTTGACATTTGCTATGTTTTAGCCTATGTTTCCTTTCATTAGTTTAGCTTCCCTTGAATCTGACCTACTTGCAAATTACCATTCCCTTCTAAACCCACCCCAAAAGCACCTGCAGATGAGAGTCCCAGTCGTGTGAAGATGCAACAATGCATTTATCTAGAACTGATCCTATCATGCCCAGAACTAGTCTCAATGCCTCAGGAATGTGATGCCCTCCCTCCTAAACCAGTTCCTCAGCCATATGTTCAATTCGCCTATTTCCATGCTCCCTAGCAGTTAGAAAGGGGGTCATTCCGCGGTCACTGGTTTGGAGGTCTTGCTTTATAATTTTTCCTTGACCTCTCTGAAATCTGCTTTCAGCACCTCATCCTCTTCCTACCTGAATCGTTGGTACAGTACTGACAAAGACCACAACTTCTGGTTTTCATCCTTCGCCAGAAAAAAAATGTCCTGGAGCCATTCTGTCACATCCTTCACCAGGGAGGAAAGATACTACTTACAGTGACATCCGCTGCTGCAGAAATGAGTGTCTGTTGCTTTAATTAAAGACTCCCCTATTAGTACTGTTCTTTCACTCTTCTTTCTCCTCTCCTATACAGCTGAGCCATCAGTGTACAAGAACATCCAGATCCCTCTGTACTGCACTTTTTGACAATTATTTACATAATAGTCAGAAAACTTTGTCATCAAACTTAAGGCACATTATTCTCTCTTCATCTAATTCACTAATATATAATGTAAATAGCTCAAGGCTCCAACACTGATCCTGGTAATATTCCACTAAATACAGCCTGGAAAAGCCCTGTTCATGTCCACCTTCTGTTTTTTGTCCGTGAACCAATTCTCTACCATGCTCATGTATCATCCTCAACTCACCTTGCATTAACATTATGTGTGGGGCATTATCTAATGCCCTTTAGATATCTAGGTATCCTGCATTTGGCTTTCATTCACCTTAGTTATTACATCCTCAGAAAAGTCTAATAAGTTAGTCAATTAGATTTCTCTTTTGTACACTATATTTTGGTTGAATCATACTTTTTAAGTGCACAGTTAAGACTTCTTTAATAAGCACTTTCATTTCCAGCACTCCCCTGTGATTTCTGTTAGGCTAAAAACGGATGACTGATTTTTTTTTGTTGGTAAGAAGTGAAAAGACATTTGAAAATATAAAGAGTTAAATCTGTAATAGTTGCAAGTTGGTTGAGACATAAACACTAATTAACTGGGCTCCATTTTTTAGAAAAAGAATTAAAAACATGTTACACTTATATAGAATTCTGGGTCCTGATTTCAATGTATTTCATCAGGAACAAAATACCACAAATGCTAGAAACAAATAAAATCAGAACATTTAGTAAATACTGATAATCGATGGATAGAGACCCCCCCTAGAGGATAATGTCTTTTGGTTAATGACTCTTCCTTCTCTGACATACATAAACACTAGCTTGCTCCATAAATGATGACTGATCAGTGGAAACCTTCAAGAGATTTCAGCTTTTAATTTGGATGTGCTGAGTGCAGTTTCACGTTGGATTTTAAAACTATTTATAATTCGGTTGTTAGACTGGTGTACTAACGTGGTTCAACTATACCACAGAAAAATCACAGCACTGAAACAGGGCATTCAGCCCATATGTCTGTAGCAATTGAATAAACTAAACACTTTCTAATCCAATTTACCAGCACGTGATCTCTGTGGCCTTGCCAGTTACAGCAGTTTGCTGTAGGTCTGGGTTATATTTAAATAAATTGCAGGTTCTGCCACAATCACCAAAATTGGTAGTAAATTCCACCACCAGCTGGGTGAAAAGGTTTTCCCTCATGAAACCCTCTGATTATTCTACAGATCACCTTAGAACCTGTAGTCACTGGTAATTGACCGTTCTGCTAGGGGAAACACTAAACATTGTACTGCCTTCAATATTGATGAGACCTAAAGGAATTTATAGACATGTAGTAAAATAGATGGCACACCAGAAAACCATTCTACCCACTGTGTCTGCCATTAGCTGGGAAACTGTAATTTCAGCAGCAGGAGTCAAGTGAGTGTGAGCCGGGGGACAGCCAGGAAGGTAAGTTTGAATATAAAATACTTAACACGTGAATTGGTGGAGTGAACGCTGAACAGGTGTGGACGCAGACAAGGGGACTGCTGAGTAAGTGAGCTAATATATTCGGGCAGTGGCTAGTTAGTGCAGGGATCCCCTATGGCTGTTGCCCTCAATAATAAGTATACTGCTTTGGATACTATTGGGGAGATGGGGGGGGGGACTTACCAGGGGAAAGTCATAGCGGCCAGGTTTCTGGCATTGAGCCTGGCTCTGTGGCTCAGAGTGGAAGAGGGGAAAATAGGAGAGTGATGGTGATAGGAGATTCAATGGTTAGAGGACCAGACAGGAAATTCTGTGGTTGCGAATGAGACTCCCGGTTGGTATGTTGCCTCGCGGGTGCCATTGTCAGGGATGTCTCAGATTCTTAAGGAGTAGGGTGAGCAGCCAGAGGTCATGCTACATCAGTACCAATGATATAGCTAGGAAAATGGTTGAGGACCTGAAAAGTGAATATAGGGAGTTAGGTTAGAAGCTAGAAGACAGCATGAGCAGAGTAGTAATCTCAGAATGGCTACCAGTGCCAAGGAATAGTGAGACTAAGAACACATGGCTGTCAGGTTGGTGTAGGAGAGAGGGCTTCAGATATGTGAATCATTGGGGTACCCACTGGGGAAGGTGAGACCTGTACAAGGAGGATGGCTTGCACCCGAGCTGGAGGAGCTGTAGGCGGGAGGCTTGCTAGAGCTTTTCGGGAGGATGGTAACTGGAGCAACAAATCTCTGGATGGGGTCAACAGGTAAATATAGTATACGGAGAGTTTGTGAAGAAGGTTAGAAAGTTGATAGGGCAAAGTTGCAGACAGCGTGATGGGTTGAAGTGTGCCTATTTTAACACAAGACGTGTCAAGAATAAGGCTGATGAACTTCGAGCATGGATCAGTACTTGGAGTGACGATGTTGTACCATTATCAAGACTTGATATCACAGGGCCAGGAATGGTTGTTGGATGTTCCCGGGTTTAAATGTTTCAAAAGGAATAGGAAGGGAGGTAAAAGAGGCTAAATCAGAATGGGAGGTCATTGAGAAGGGTTTGTTTACTGAGTCAGTATGGGTGGAAGTCAGAAACAGGAAAAGAGCAGTCACTTTATTTGAAGTTTTCTATAGACCCTCCAATAGCAACACAGACATAGAGAAGCAGTTTGGGAGACTGGAAAGGTGCTGATCTAACAGGGTTGTTGACATGAGTGACTTCAACTGCCCTAATATTGATTGGAACCTCCTTAGTGCAAATGGTTTAGATGGAGCAGATTTTGTCAGGCATGTCCAGGAAGGATTCTTGACTCACTGTATAGATAGGAGAATCGACGTTTCGGGCATAAGCCCTTCTTCAGGAAAGGAAAGGATGCTGCCTGACCTGCTGCGCTTTTCCAGCAACACATTTTCAGCTCTGATCTCCAGCATCTGCAGTTCTCACTTTCTCCTCACTGTATAGATAGGCTGACTAGAGGGGAGGCCATATTGGATTTGGTGCTTGGCAATGAATCAGGGTCATGTGTCAGATGTCTTGGTGGGAGAGCATTTCAATGACAGTGATCACAATTCTAACCTTTACTATAGTCATGGAGAGGGATAGCAGGGGATGGTGTGAGAATGTATTTAATTCGGGGAGCGGGGATTATGATGCCATTAGGCAGGAACTGTGGAGCATAAATTGGGAACAGATGTTCTCAGAGAAATGCATGACAGAACTGTGGAGGTTGTTTAGGGAGTACATGCTGTGAGCGCTGGACAGTTATGTCCCACTGAGGCAAAGAAGAGATGGTAGGGTGAAGGAACCTTGGATAACAAGAGATGTGGAACATCTAGTCAAAAGGAAGAAGGAAGCTTACTTAAGGTTAAGGAAGAAAGCATCAAACAGGGCTCCAGAGAGTTACAAGGTAGCCAGGAACTGAAGAATGGTCTTGATTAGATTAGATTACTTTACAGTGTGAAAATAGGCCCTTCGGCCCAACAAGTCCACACCGACCCTCAGAAGTGCAATCCACCCATACCCCTCCATTTACCCCTTACCTAACACTACAGACAATTTAACATGGCCAATTCACCTGGCCTGCACATCTTTAGACTGTGGGAGGAAACTGGAGCACCCAGAGGAAACCCATGCAGACACGGGGAGAATGTGCAAACTCCACACAGTCAGTTGCCTGAGGCGGGAATTGAACCCGGGCGCTGTGAGGCAGCAGTGCTAACCACTGTGCCACCGTGCCGCCCTAGAAAAAGGCATGAAAAAGCTTTGATGGGTATGACGAAGAAAAACTCCAAGGCGTGCTACACATGGGAGGAACAAGAGGATGGTCAGAGGGTAGGGCCGATCAGGGATAGTGGAGGGAACTTGTGCCTGGAGTCGGAGGAGGTGGGGAGATCCTCAATGAATACTTTGTTTCAGTATTCATTAGTGGCAGGGACCTTGTTATTTGTGAGGACAGCATGCAACAGGCTGATATGCTCAAATAGGTTGATGTTAAGAAGGAGGATATGCTGGAAATTTTGGAAAATATGAGGATAGGGTAAATCCTGGGCCAGACAGGATTTACCCTATGTTTTACGGGATATGAGGGAAGAGATTGCTGTGCCTTTGGTGATGATCTTTGGGTTCTCATTGTCCAATGGAGTAGTACCAGATGATTGGAGGGTAGCAAATATTATTCCCTTGATCAAGAAAGGGAATAGAGATAACCCTGAAAATTATAGACCAGTCAGTCTTATGTTGGAGAGGATTGTGAGAGGATTTATGATTACTTGAAAAAACCATAGTTTGATTAGACATCGGTCATGCCTCACAAGCTTTATTGAATTATTTGATGTGACAAAACACATTGATGAAGGTAGACGTGGTGTACATGGATTTTAGCAAGGCATTTGATAAGGTTTCCCATGGTATGCTCATTCAGAAAGTAAGGAGGCAAAGGATACAGGGAAATCTGCTGCCTGACCGGCTGTGCTTTTCATGCACCACACTCTCAACTCTGATCTCCAGCACCTGCAGTCCTCACTTTCTCCTACAGAATTGGCTGGCCCATAGAAGACAGAGGGTGGTAGTAGATGGAAAGTATTCAGCCTGGAGCTCGGTGACCAGTGCTGTTCCACAGGGATCTGTTCTGGGACCTCTGATCTTTGTGACTTGGATTAGGAAGTGGAAGGGTGGTTAGTAAGTTTGCCAATGACACGAAGTTTGGTGGAGTTGTGAATAGTGTGGTGGGCTGTTGTAGGTTGCAACAAAACATTGACAGGATACAAAACTGGGCTGAGAAGTCGCAGATGGGAGTTCAACCTGGAAAAGTTTGAAGTGATTCATTTTGGAAGGTCGAATTTGAACGCAGGATTTGATTTAAGGATAAAAGGCAGGATTCTTGGCAGTGGAGAAACAGAAGAATTGTGGGTCCATGTCCATTGATCCCTCAAAGTTGCCACCCAAGTTGATAGATTTGTTAAGAAAGTCTATGGGCTTTTTCACTTCTTCACCCAGAGTGTGGTGGCTGTGTGGAATGCTCTGCCTCAGAGGGCAGTGGAGGCCCAGTCTCTGGATTCATTTAAGGAAGAGTTGGATAGAGCTCTCAAGAATTGTGGAATCAAGGGCTATGGAGATAAGGCAGGAACAGGATACTGATTAAGGATGATCAGCCATGATCATATTGAATGGTGTGCAGGCTCGAAGGGCAGAATGGCCTACTCCTGCACCTATTATCTATTGTCTATGGGGGAGGTTGGCTTTCATTAGTAAGGGGATTGAGTTCAAGAGCTGTGAGGTTATGCTGCAGTTCTATAAAGCCCTGGTTGGACCACACTTGGAATATTGTGTTCAGTTCTATTTGCCTCATTATAGGAAGAGGATGCAAAGGAGATTTATCAGAGTGCTGCCTGGACTGGAGGGCATGTCTTATTAAGAAAGTTTGAGGGAGCAAGGTCTTTTCTCCTTGGAGCGAAGAAGAATAAGTGGTAACTTGATAGAGATGTACAAGATAATGAGAAGCATGGATAGAATGGATAGCTAGAGACTTTTTCCCATAGTGGAAATGGCTATCACAAGTGGGCATAATTTTAAGATGATTGGAGGAAGGTTTAGGGGAGATGTCAGAGGCAGGTTCTTTACACAGAGAATGGTGGGTGCGTGGAATGCACTGCCAGCAGTGGTAGTAAAGGGACATTGAAGCAACTTTTGGATAGGCACATGGATGATAGCAAAATGAAGAGTATGTAGGTTAGTTTGATCTTAGGAGTCAGATAAAAGGTTGGTACAACATCGAGGTCCGAAAAGCCTATACTGCTTCTCTGTTCTAATTTGATTGCATTCTTCAAATCTTGTTCCCCAGCCGTTTACTTCACTGCATAGTGATTTTGTAAAAAAACTTCCTGCTTCTGTCCATGAGAGGCATTTCCAGATTGCGACTAGAAATTTGAAACAAAAATACCATGAGTGCTTTAAATTTGAAATAAAACAGAACATGCAAGTTCAGACAAGGAGTCCATCGATTTGAAAAAAATCACTCTCTTTAAGGATGCCAACCCAGCTAAGCTTTAGGTTCAGTTCATTTTACAAGGTCATTGTTTGCCATCACCTTTTTACAAATTGCATCTGAAACTTTAAGAATTGGTTTCCACGTGTACAGTACAATAAATATACACTACATGGCCCTGACGGTGCATCCACCATCTTTGTGCGGGGCGGCAGTAGAGCCAGTGTCCTCTGCTCTGATTGGTTAATCACTGGGTGCCTATACATATCCCGGCATCCTCTGGGGTAGCTCGCTCTTTTCCATCGGCCATCTTCTTCCAGAAGGTAGGTGTCGTGTTAGAGTGTGAATAAAAATCACAATCCATCCGCTACTTTCATTAAGCAAACGAATGATGGACTGACACTCAGCTGTATGACGAAGAACGGACTGTTAATGTCCGTGAGCATTTCTGAGGGCAGATTTTGCGTAGGCTGGCTAACCGCTGTTTACTTTGCCTGGAGGATTGGGGCCTAAATCCCGCTGGTAGTTCCTGGTGTGTGTGTACCGGCGCGGTTCCACGGCCCTCCAGTGACAGTTCCTAAACTACCTGATTCCCCCATGTGGCGGTTTGCACTTGAATGGGCCGTGTGTGGTCGACTGCAGAGGCTCAGTGTTTCGGAGGAGTTGTAAATTACTGTTTATTAAAAGGCTGAGTTAGTATGCGAGTTTTTCATTAGTCTCGGCTACGGTTTGTTTCCCTTTTGAGTTTGTGGACAAAGTTAATTGTGGACAAAGTTAAATATCACACAACACCAGGTCCCAATAAGTCCACCCCAGTCCAGCATGGGCACCTCAACAATCGTGGCTACTTCGAATTTGTGCATGTGTGCACTCATGCATTTTCACACTTGCTGAACTTGTCCAAATGGCACTGAAGCATTTCTGCATCCGTGTCACACTTCATCCTCACCCTCCAGGTATCCCAGAGCGCTTTTGGTAGTCATTGCAGTGCCGTCTCTACGGCAGCCTGTTTGTACACAGCATGCTGTCATAAGCAGTATTATGATCATGGAATGTTTTTGGGATTAACCCCCATGCCTTGATTCAAAAAAAGTGGTCTAAAATCTTTAACATCCATCTTAAATATGGTGTTTCCCAACAGAATACTGCTCCCTCAGCACTGCACTGAAACATCAGCTTTTGTTTGTTGTGATAAAATCCTGGAGTAGACCTTTAACCCACAAACATTTGGAGGTGCGACTGTTGCTAATGGACTGATATATGGTCCAGAGGCAATGATCCAAATGTTCTTTGAGTATTGTTAAGTAGTATTCAAAGTGGTTAATATCAGGTTGTGTATTTTAAATTGGAATCTACTTGGTCAGTTTTCTTTTAGTTTTTCTGATCATGAACTTCTACAGTAAGGTATGTGTGGCATATTATTTGCTGCATTTAATGATGTTTACTTACAATTACAGGGTTTCAGCCCTTCAATAAGCAGTCATGGCCCCAAGTCGAAATGGAATGATTTTGAACCCCCATTTCCATAAGAACTGGCAGAAAAGAGTACGGACATGGTTTAATCAGCCAGCCAGAAAAATCCGCAGGTATGCAATTCAATCCTGAGAATTTAAAACTCTGCTTTATTTCCACTGAGGAATCTAGTTGGGTGGACTCCTGAAAAGTAACTTCAGGTCTGTACATTAGCTAAATTTGGAAAGGCAGAACTACCACTGTATTCTTTTATTAACCATTTCACAGTCAGATGATGATATTTCTCCGGAATCTCTGTACTTCCTTGATGATTACCATTGAACCCTTTATTGCTGATGACTGTGGTCTGTTCTAAGTTCTTTGTTAAAATGTCCATGTAGGAAGATGACAAGAAGTTTCTGATCCTCAACTTCTCTACTGTTGTTGGTTGGCAGGCGTAAGGCACGGCAGGCAAAAGCACGCCGCATTGCTCCACGTCCAGTTGCTGGCCCCCTTCGACCAATTGTTAGGTGTCCCACAGTCCGGTATCACACTAAAGTACGGGCTGGACGAGGCTTCAGCCTGGAGGAGCTAAAGGTAATATTCAATACGTAAATGTAACTTTTTTTTCAAAGTCAATTGAATATAAAATACAACCACTGAATAAGTTTGATTTCCCATTGTAACTTGTTTAGCGGGGTTCCGTGATGACTATGGATTGGATTGGATTGAATTGAATTTATTCATTGTCACGTGTACCGAAGCACAGTGAAAAGCTTTGTCTTGCGAGCAATACAGGCAGATCACACAGTTAAGTAGTATAGATAAGTAAATAATAGGTACACAGCGGGAAAAACAAAAATACAGGTACAGGCGAATGTTAAACATTTTGAGTCCATTCAGTATTCTAACAACAGTAGGGTAGAAACTGTTTTGAAACCGGCTTTATTCAGGCTTCTGTACCTTTTCCTTGATGGTAGAGGTTGTAGAAAAACTTTGCCTGGATGGAATGAATCTTTGAGAATGCTGGCAGCCTTTCCTTGACAGCGGGCCTGGCAGGTGGCTTCTACAGATGGGAGGTTGGCCTTTGTGATTGTCCGGGCCAAGTTCACCACTCTTTGTAACTGTCTCTGATCTTGAATGGTATGGTTACCATACCAGATAGTGATACATCCAGACAGAATGCTCTCAATGGCGCACCAATAAAAGTTGGCACGGTTTTTGCCGTCTTGTCACATTTCCTCAGCTACCTGAGGAAGAAGATGCGTTGTTGGGCCTTTGTAACCAGTGCATCTACGTGAAGAGTTCATGAAAGCTTGTTGTGGATGACCACTCCCAGGAGCTTGACACTCTCCACTCGTGCTGTTAATGGTAGGAGGCATGAGTAACATTCCCCCGAAAGTCAATAATGAGTTCCTTGGTTTTGCCAGCATTGAGAGCTAGGTTGGTCTCAGTGCACCATTTTTCCAAGTCTTCCACATCCCCTGTCTGTAGTCTGTTTTTTCGCCAGCTGAGATTTAACCGACTGGTGGTGTCATCAGCGAACTTCTAAATGGCATTAGACTGGTGTTTGGCAACTCAGTCATGGGTATACAGTAAATACAGTAGAGGGCTGAGTATGCACCCCTGTAGGGTTCCAGTGTTGAGTGTTAGTGAGGATGAAATATTGTCCCCCAGTCTTCATTGATTGTGGCCTGTGGGTCAGGAAACTGAGGATCCAGTTGCAGAGAGTGGGACTTAGTCCGAGATCACTAATTGTAGTAATCAGTCTCCAGGAGATAATAGTGTTGAAGGCTGAACTGTAATCAATGACTGGGATTCTTATGTAGCTGTTCTTGGTGTCAAGACGTTCTCGGGAGGAGTGAAGAGCAAATGATATGGCATCTGATGTGGATCTGTTGATTCGATTGGCAAATTGGAGTGGGCCAAGAGTAGTGAGGAGGCTGGAGTTGATTGATGCCATTAACAGCCTTTCAAAGCACTTCATGACCACCAAAGTTAGGGCCTTTGTACGGTAGTCATTAAGACATGTTGTGTGAGCCTTCGTAGGCACAGGGATGATGTTGGCCCTCTTGAAACAGGCAGGGACAGTGGCCTGCTGCAGAGAGAGGTTGAAGATGTCCGAGAAGACCTCTGCAGTTCATCTGCGCATGCTGAATGCACGGCCCAGTATTCTGTCTGGTCCCATCGCTTTCCTTGAATTCACTCGAAGGAAAACTGATCTGACCTCTGATGCGGTGACTGTTGGGATAGATTCGTCAGGACAAGAAGCCATTGTCTGAGAGGCTCTGGCTAATAATGAATATAACTAAAAGCTAGACTGAGGGAGTAGACCCATTAGAGGACAGGCGATCAGACATGCTAAACAGTACAGAGAGGAAAAACAAAGGTATAAATAACTGTATGGTGTATAAATGCCGTTCATCTAAATTTTATAGGAATGTCATGAAATGAATGAAACATTAAGTCATCCACTGAGATTAGGGCACTGATACAAAGCAAAAGTTTGAGTACATTTGAAACAGTGGTATCATTTTTATCATAATTACCTAATCAAAATTAATTAAAGATATGGGAACAGTTTTATATACACTGTTTAAAAGGCTTCAGCCAGAATTCCTTAATTTACTTATCAATAAAGGAAATTTATAGAGTTGCGTATTGAAAAGGACCTAAGATTTTGGGCGTGATACAGAATATTGACTTGAGGGGTGATAATGCATGTTTATTGACTAAGAAAGCATTTAGAAATTGAATTGAAGATTGCTTTTTAATTGTTCATTACAATCAGTGATGATTATCTTTTTGAACCTTTTCCATCTGATGGCAATGGTTGTTGCTTGTTAAACCTTTTTTTCTGCGTTTTCTTTCCTTCCCCTCATTTAAATAAATGCATTCTATTTTTTGTGCCAATGTAACAGGCAGCAGGCATTAACAGGAGAGTTGCACGTACTATTGGCATTGCTGTTGATCATAGACGCCGGAACAAGTCAGCTGAATCTATTCAGTGTAATGTTCAACGTCTGAAGGAATATCGCTCTAAACTGATAATCTTCCCAAGGAAAGCTTCAGTTCCTAAGAAGGGCGATTCTTCTGTAAGTAACCATAAAATGTTTGCATAACATTCTGAAATCAAATTGAAAACGATATTTCCAAAAATAATTCAAGTACTAATGGTGGAGTACTATTGGCTCTTAATATCTAAAAATGAAAATTGTTCCACCATGCAAGTCTGAAATAAGATAATTGGGTAAATCTACTTCCATATAAACCTGGATAGGCTAATGAACAATAAATTTCAACTGTGATAGAGGGAATAGCTTTTTTAAATTAAAAAGTTCTTGACCGTTGCTTTATCTGTTGAGGACATTGATCCATCTTGGCTGCAGCACTCTATATATTTGTGTTCTTTGGTAAGCTGCAATGCAGGAATTTCAGTTGTTCAGGAGCCTCGTTGCTAAATCAGATCCTTTGCATATTTCTAGTATGAGCCCATGTGACCAATCATCGCAGCATATGCTGAGGATCAGAAATGTACCTTTCTGCTTTTTGAAGCTTTCTGCTCCACAAGTGAATCCTATATGCACGTTAATGTGAAACTGAAAGCATGTTTGCTTTTTCAGAAAATATTTTGCTTTTAAATTTTTTGCACATATGAATGGTATTTTAGAATAAAATTTTAGTTCAGTATTTAAGGAACCTTAATACATTTGCTCTAGTGGAAGGTTGGATGTGCGTATCCCAAAGTCAAAACCTTGCTTTTGTATAATGTTGGCAGATAGCATCCGCCTGATCAGATGGAGGCAGAGTGAAGTTTTGGGCCAGAATGAGCACTCATGGTAAAACAGTCACAACATCCAGCACTGTTGGGTGATTTGGAATAGAAACTCACTAACTGTGAGATGGATATTACTTAATGGGTTCCTTTTTCTGAAGGAAATTGGAATATTACAATAGTAGAAAGTAATTTGATTAAACTATGGCGCTGTGAATTGGTTCAGATTACAAAAAAAAACTCGTGTCTCAACTCTTGTCTGCATCAGGACTGAGTTATTAATTTCAGTGGTTGTAGTGATGGCCTGTCACCACAGTTGTATGATGAAACTTTATTCGGAAATCTCTGCACATCTTTGATGATTTTTGTTGAACCTTCTCCATCTGATGACTGTGGCAGTGTCATTTAATTTAAATTCTTTGGGTTTGTTTAATTCTACACTATTGACAATGATTTCATCCTCACAGGCAGAAGAAATTAAACTGGCAACTCAGTTAACTGGACCAGTCATGCCAATCAAAAATGTAAGTAACTTTCTAAATATTAATTGACAATTTGTTTAAAATTAATTAACTGTCATAATGCTCAGAGTTACCAGGTGATGGGCTCAATATATTGTATCCCTCGGGTGGATGTAAAAGAGTAAGGAAATTCTTCATGTTCTGCCTAAATTTGTCACCAGTCCAGCACTTTTCTTAAAAGGCAATTTCTCATTTGTGGTGAGCTGTTTGCTGTATTTCCCCACATTAACACTGTGGCTGTACTCCAGCAACAGCTGCACGTGAGGTGCTTGCATTACAATAGAAATGCAAAATAAATTAAACACCTCACCTGTGCACTCAAAGATACTATATTTCTGCAGTATTTTGACTGTAAAGTGCTTTGAACCATTCTCAAGATGTAAGAGGCACCTTTTGTTAATTTATATAATCCATGTTGACTGTATATGATGGATAAAACACCTAATAAATAAATCTTTGCATATATACATTCAAATCTATCAGATTAAGATACTAATTGTATGGCCACTTATAGTAATTGTGAAAGTACTTGAATGTGGGATGACCTTTCACCTGGACCTGAGCCTATTTTTTCTGAAGCAGACAAACTTTGTTTTGGTTTCCTTTGACGAGTTCAGAGAGCCATCAAGTTTAGAAATGGTTTCTAAGGAGACTGCAGCAGACAACATTTATGGTGAACTTTGTTTTGTTTAATTAATTTTGCAGCAGCAATCTGATTTTGATCTGATTGCTTGGCATATCAAAGTTCTATTGCCCTTAAATATAAGAGATCTAATTCTACCTATATGCTTCTGAGCACATTGATGCAAGTTTTTATAAGCTTATGCTTATGGTTACAATTTTCCCGTTCAGATATACAAAAAAGAGAAGGCCCGGGTGATCTCGGAGGATGAGAAGAATTTCAAAGCTTTTGCAACTCTCCGTATGGCCCGTGCCAATGCCCGTTTGTTTGGAATCCGTGCTAAGAGAGCAAAAGAAGCTGCGGAACAGGATGTTGAGAAGAAAAAGTAAAATATAAAATGTTAAACTATTCAATAAATTTTTCTTTTTAAAAAGAAAATGATGTTTTCATTGCGAAACCACATTGTTCATGTTCTGCCTTTTACAGGGCTTTGTGATTTACACTGTTTTGTCTTCAAATTTAGTATGGCACAACTTTTAATGTTAAACTGTTCTAACATAGTAACATTAAAGACCCTCATTATTATGAATTATACCTAAAGAAAGACTTTAACCAATCCGAGACTGATTAATCAATTTTATACACTGCTTAAACAGATTTAGCAATCTAACAATACAGTAACTTCAACAGAGCAAAGTTTAAAAATCACACAACACAGGTAAGCAGTGCTCAGAAATTTGGTACTTCCAAATAAACTTGTTGCACTATAACCTGGTTTTTTTAACTTTTGTTCACCCCAGTTCAGCACTGGCACCTCCACATCATGTTTAGCAGATCAAACTAGGTAATCTAATTTGATGTCTCTTCAAGCCCAATAACCTTTGTTTTCAGCCCCATTCACATGAAAAAAAAAACAGACAAATGTGGTTTGAGGATAACTAAAAGGAAATAACAACACTGGCCAGATTGTGTTTAAGTGGTTTTCACAGTGTATTCCTTAGGAACAGATGGTTTCTATGTTGGTTTTCTGAGTGCTGCTGAACAAAGAGACCTTGGAGTGCAGGTTCATAGCTCCTTGAAGGTGGAGTCACAGGTAGATAGTATAGTGAAGAAGGCGTTTGGTATGCTTTCATTTATTGGTCAGAGTATTGAGTACAGGAGTTGGGAGGTCATGTTGCGGCTGTGCAGGACATTGGTTAGGCCACTGTTGGAATACTGCGTACAATTCTGGTCTCCTTTCTATTGGAAAGATGTGAAACTTGACAGAGTTCAGAAAAGATTTACAAGGATGTTGACAGAGTTGGAGGATTTGAGCTATAGGGAGAAGTTGAATAGGCTAGGGCTGATTTCCCTGGAGTGTCGGAGGCTGAGGGGGTGACCTTATAGAGGTTTACAAAATTGAGGGGCACAGATAGGATAAATAGACAGTCTTTTCCCTGAGGTGGGGGAGTCCAGACCTAGAGAGCATAGGTTTAGGGTGAGAGGAAAGAAATAAGAGACCTAAGGGGCAACCTTTTCATGCAGAGGGTGGTAAGTGTATGGAATGAGCTACCAGAGGAAGTGGTGGAGGCTGCTACAATTGCAACATTTAAGAGGCATCTGGATGGGTATATGAATAGGAAGGGTTTGGAGGGATGTGGACCAGGTACTGGTAGTTGGGACTAGATTGGATAGGGATATTGAACCGAAGGGTCTGTTTCCATGCTGTTCATCTGAGTCTTTCAGGTTTATTTTTTTCTTTTCATTCAAAGGAGGTCAATGCTATTTAGTTTCCATTCTTTGAACTTGCGATTGCTGATATTGGCAGATTAGACAGGGAGCTTTCAAATCTTTGTGCTATAATATTAACAGCCAGACTCTTTCAGAAAACAGTCCAAAACAAAGTTCAAGCTCTGGTCTCTAAGTGTCTCCCCACAATGTCCTAGTTACCATTCAACATCTGCTGTCTGCTTGAGCCTAAGGCCTTCCTGACATGTCTGGACCAACTTTGTTAATGGCCAGTCATCTGCTTCCCCACTGATGTTGAAGAATCTATAAACTTCTTTTGATGAAAAACCAACCTGCAATTCACTTCCAGCTCTAACCTCACAAATAGTTTGAACTTTTTTTGTTTTTAATACAAGCAGCTGCTCTGTTTGAAGCTGCTCTCTCCTTTTCAGCTCACAGCTCCAAACCAAAAATGATTAAAAATAATTTAAAACTCCATATTTTGGGTATCACTACATTGGTGTGAGGGGTTTTGCTATATGCAGTTTTGCTATTGTGCTCTTATGTTGAAACTTATTTTTTAAAAGAATGTTGCTGAAAAAGGAGATTTTCTTTAAAGCTGTTTGTTTTGTATGATCTACAAACAGGCCGGTTAGCTATGGAGAGTAGCCTTTTGGCTGTCACAAAGACTGGCGAACCATGGTATATCTCTCTCAACTGTTGGTGATAAGCAAGGTGTTCATCATTGCCTACCAGCCAGTGCTGGCAAAGCATACTGCACAATATTTGCTTAATACTGAATATGCTAAGAGTTATGCTGATGACCAGTCTTATGGT
Organism: Chiloscyllium plagiosum; assembly: GCF_004010195.1. Classification (NCBI taxonomy): domain Eukaryota; kingdom Metazoa; phylum Chordata; class Chondrichthyes; order Orectolobiformes; family Hemiscylliidae; genus Chiloscyllium; species Chiloscyllium plagiosum. The sequence continues at coordinate 29,955,860 of NC_057726.1, forward strand.
TGTCGTTTGAGCGTACATGTACTGGAAGGTGCATATGTTAATCCATAGGAACCAGTATTGTTTTTATGTACATTCTGTTTTTGTCTGTCAGTTTTGTTGGACGTTTTAATGGTTCATTTTTCAGCACTCTTGACTGATCAGTTAACCGGTCTGTTTTCAATTTACACAATGTGTCAGTTAAACACCTAGCTACCTAACTGGTACATCCTGCTAATCAGTCCATTTCCTAACCAGTCTGTACACACTTGTACTGTATAGAGACAACTTGTTTTTCTTTCTCTGGTATTCTTGCAAATCGCATTGATGATTGGAGTCAAAATAGTTTGAGAACTTGTTTTCAACAATATTCTGATTCAGTGCAACCAAAAAAATCGTACTTGGCTTAAATACTTGAGGATGTCTAAGTTCATAAAAATGAACCTATTTTCAAAGACCTTCAAGCCCCCTTCTTGTCTGTTTCTATATCTAACTTTTCCCAGGCCTTTAGTGATTGTTGTGTCCCATTGTGTATTATCCACTCCTTTTGATTTGTTGCAGCATTGGTACTTTTTCAAAGTACAGTATTCCTTTTTGGCTCAGTATTACTCTTGGCTTGGTGTTATGTATGTATAATTACATCAGAGCACCTTGGGATACCTCTAACTTCCAGGCTGTATATAAATGCTAGTTAATCACGTACAGGGGTGAAACTTCCTCTATTCTCCAATCTAAGATCCATGATTCCAGAAATCATCTTTTTCTGTGTTTCATCTAATTGTGATATGGCCTTGAATGATGATTTGGGATAAATTATGGGTTAGATACCCTGGCTTTTCTGGAGTTGGTTAAAGCTGCGGTGAATAGTTTACCATAAAATGCTTATTAGGTAACTGACTTTTTAAGCAGCATTTGTATCCAGGTACCATAGGTATGGTTTAGGTTGTGTCTAACCTGCTCTACTTGTCTGTTTTCTTGTAAAATTATTTTGTTAAACCTATCGTCGAATGATTGTCTTTAACTTTTATCCAGTTCAGTAATTTACAACATCCCGGAGTGATTTAATTTCTCAAATAACGTTTTTCTGTTTCAAAACCTGTATGGCCTTTACAGCACAAGTGCTATAAGTTGTGTTGTAACATGCCTGAAGAAATTGATTTGATTAGAAAATATTTGAAATGTATCGCTATCTTGGGCTTCTTGTGATCCAGTGGTTGTGTTACTAATTCTGTCAAGAGGTCTAGCTTCAAGTCCCATTTGTCATACTATCCCTGAACAGGTTGATTTTAAAAATCATCCATTTCCAATCAAAACAATTGTGGGCTTTTCTGACACAAAGGCCTGCCTGTGAATAACATTTGTTTTGGAGCTCTTGGGGTGAAGTGGTCTTGTTCCTACCTCAGAGCTGGAAAACTTGGGTTCAAGAGTAGCCTACTCAGGTTTGCACACGACCAATCTGAACAGATGCATTAAAATTATTGTCAATGGAATGCAAGTTTTATTTACACAAACAACATATACTCTTTTTTTTGTTCCTGGTATTTGGTATGTGCTGCATTCACAGAGCAAAGTCCACGATTGGGTGTTTGGCCCAGAATGGATTATAGTAGTCCTGATATAGAGTCTTTGAAATATATAGCACAGAAACAGACCATTCAATCCAACTCGTCAACGCTGACCAGATATCCTAAATTAATCTTGTCCTATTTGCCAGCACTTGTCCCATATTCCTCTAAACCTTTCCTATTCATGTACCCAGTCAGATGCCTTTTAAACGCTGTAATTGTCCAGCCCACACCACCACATCTAGCAGCTCATTCCACAAACACACCACTCTTAGCATGAAAAGGTTGCCCTTTAGGTCCCTTTTAAATCTTTCTACCCTTACCCTAAACTGATGTCCTCTAGTTCTGGACTCTCCCAATCAATGCAAAAGTCCTTGTCTACTTACCCTATTCATACCTCTCATGATTCTATAAACCACCCCTCAGCCTTCTACACTCCAGGGAAAACAGCCTCAGCCTATTCAGCCTCTCCCTATTGCTCAAATCCTCCAACCCTGGCAACATCCTTGTAAATGTTTTCTGAACTTTATCTCAAGTTTAACATAAGCCTTCCTATAGGAGCAAGAGCACAATTGCATGCAATATTCCATAAGTGGCTGAACCAACATTCTGTACAGCTACAGCATGACCTCCCAACTCCAAATGCATTCACTGTCTACCTGCGACTCCACTTACAAGGAACTATGAACCTGTACTCCAAGGTGTCTGTTTAGCAACACTCCCTAGGATCTTAACACTAAGTATATAAGTCCTGCTTTGATTTGCCTTTCCAAAATGCAGAACCTTACATTTACCTAAATTAAACTCCATCTGCCACTCCTCAGCCCACTGGCCCATCTGATTAAGATCCCGTTGTAATCTGCAGTAACCTTCTTCGCTATCCACTACACCTCCAATTTTGGTGTCATCTGCAAACTTACTAACTATACCTGTTCTGTTCACATCAAAATCATTTATATAAATGATGAAAAGCAGTGGACCCAGCACCGATCCTTGTAGGACACCATTGGTCACAGGTCTCCAGTCTGAAAGGCAACCCTCCACCACCAACTTCCGTCTTCTACCTTCAAGCCAGTTCTGTGTGTAAATGGCTAATTCACCCTGTATTCCATGCGATATAACCTTGCTAATCAGTCTACCATGAGGGACCTTGTAGAACACTTTACTGAAGTCCATATAGATCACAGAACAAGTGAGGACTGTTTATGCTGGAGATAGGAGTCAAAATGTAGTACTGGAAAAGCAAAGCCAGTCACGCAGCATCCAAGGAGCAGGAGAATCAACGTTTCGGGCATAAGCCCTTCATCAGGGGTGGGGGCTGCTGAGAGATAAATAGGACAAGATGTCACCAACTATTTCCCAAAATTCTGGATCTTCCACGTCCTTCTCGACAGTAAACACGATGCAAAATATTTAGTATCTCCTGCAGTTCCGCACATAAGCTGCTTTGCTGATCTTTGAAGGGTCCTATTCCATTCCTAATTACCCATTTGTCCTTAATGTATTTATAAAATGCCTTTGGATTCTCTTTAACACTACTTGCCCTCCTAATTTCCCTTTTAAGTATACTACTGCCTTTATAGTCTTCTAAGGATTCACTCGATCTCTGCTGTCTATACCTGACATATGCTTCCTTCTTTTTCTTAACGAAATCCTCAACTTCTCTCGTCATCCAGCATTCCCCACACCTACCAGCCTTGCCTTTCACTCTAACAGGAACATAACTGGTTCTGGACTCTCGTTATCTCATTTTTGAAAACTTCGCATTTTCCCTTTACCTGCAATTTTTGAAAGTTCTTGCCTAATACTGTCAAAATTGGCCTTTCTCCAATTTAAAGCTTTAACTTTTAGATCCTGTCTATCCTTTACCATCACTATTTTAAAACTAATAGAATTATGGTCATTGACCCCCAAGTGCTCCCCCGCTGACACCTCTTGCCCTGCCTTATTTCAAGTCAAGTATTTGGTCATGCGACCGTAGAATAAATTGTGGCTTTTTTACAAACCCCCTTGGCGTGAAGCCTAACATATTTCAATTTATTCTTTTTTCTATTTGCTTATTTTAAATGATCTCAAAATCTACTTGTAGGGCAATAGCTTCAAATGGGGAAATGGGACTGACTGTATTCCTCCATGTAGTGCCAGCAAAACTTTCGGATTGAATGGCTCCCTGTATTTTAAATGGCTATAATGTTGGATATTGCAACTCTTTATAGTGAATAAAAATAAAAGCACCTCATCTTTTGCCTTTCACCCTCAAAGTGCTATCTTCTCATACCAAGCAGCATTTCACGTCTTCTGGGAAGCAGAAACATGTTATGAAATCCAAAATTGCTCCAAATGATGTTGTGTTTTTATATAGACTATTTCTATTTCTATTTCTATAATTATACCTCACCACAAAACTCAGCATTTTAAGGCCTTATGTACTTCTGATTTTAATTTTAAGGTCATGTGAATTCAAAGCCTATGTCTTTTAAAAACAAGAGTGCCCATTTCTCACGAGCATTGAATTCCATTTACCACTTTTAGTTTTTAATCTCTCCACCCCTCTTTGTTTCTTTGGAAAGAACAGGAAAGTTGTTAGTTCAGGTGTGGATCTTTCCAGAGTTGTAAGAACTAAGTAATCAGTATTTCAAAATAGGGTAAACGATGAAAAGGTGCAACATTTGGCTTTAAACACTTGAATTGAGATGTGAGATAATTCAATGTCTATAACTTGAAATAATTGAGATAAATTATACATTTATTCATCTGAAACGGATGTATCCTGACATTTATCATTATAGCTAATCATTTTTAAGGTGTTGATACTTCCTTACTTCCATCTTGCATTTTGAGCAATTTTCATTCAGACTTACCTAACTTATCTTGTTGCTCCTCTAACTACTGATTGCCAAATCAGCTTCTAATGTTAAACATGCAGAGTATTATAAAGCAGGGGATAAACAAAGATGCTGACCAAAGATTCCTGAAATCGCTGTTCAATTATTCTTTTGATTTTTCCCCCATTTTTAACTGTCAATCCTCTTTGTTCTGCTTATTGTAACGAGAAATTAGAATCATTGGAGGCAATTAAGCCAAAAGAAACCCCATTTCTAGCTAATGAAGTCCAACAGTTTGTCACACGTGTTGAGGAGAGGGATATTCGAAGTGATTCTGAATATTGTGGACAGTTTGGGTCGACGAGAGTGAAGACGCACTGCACTGATGTGGTCAGTCAGTTTCCGTGATGGCTGACTAAACCAGATGCACTCAAGTCTGAACCCTTTGGATTTGAGTGAAAATGGTGAGACTATATGTGCAAAGCAATTAAGATAGAAAGAAACTAAAGATGTTGCCAGGGTCAAGAATGTCGAAAGGAGAGATTAGATTACTTACAGTGTGGAAACAGGCCCTTTGGCCCAACAAGTCCACACCGACCCGCCGAAGCGCGACCCACCCAGACCCATTCCCCCACATTTACCCCTAACACTACGGGCAATTTAACATGGCCAATTCACCTAACCTGCACATTTTTGGACAGTGGGAGGAAACCGGAGCACCCAGAGGAAACCCACACATACACAGGGAGAATGTGCAAACTCCACACAGTCAGTTGCCTGAGGCGGGAATTGAACCCGGGTCTCTGGCACTGTGAGGCAGTAGTGCTAAGCACTGTGCCACCATGCTGCCCACACGTGGTAGGCAAATCAATTATGGAGGACCATAGATAGGCATTGTCCACATATTATTTCTTTTTGAGGGATGAATGTTGAAAATATGTGGATATTGAATAATGCAAGGAAATTATTAAAACATTCCTTGTCAGTGGTTAATGTTCTGGGAGTGTGAGATGTTTAAAGGGCTTTGTGAATATGAATACTAGTGAGCTAGAGGAACAATGCAGGTGGAGGAAAAAATTTAGTTCTATAGAACCTACCTCAAAGCTGCTAACATCAAACTTTCAAGTTCATAACCAGATTGATTGCAAAAAGACAAGTTTGCAGATAATAGGAAAATGCCTACAGAAATTAGTATTGACATGCATATGTCCTACATTGGACTTTTTCAGAAAATAGGTTATCTGTTGACATCCTGATAAATGTTTAGATTGTAGTGTTTTTTTTTCTTGCATGTTTGGATAATAAAGGCAGTACTTTCGATCAACCATGATAAAGCAAGGAATGAACTACTGGACATTGAAACAAACATAGAAAATGCTGCAAATATCACAGGTTTAAATGAACCTAGCTGCTGCCTATCAATTACAGGTAAATGTAATAAATATAACCCTCTGAGAAATAACATGAATTAAGGGAATTTAGAGCCAGTGTTTGATAAATGTTGCTTAATTAAGAAAGCAAAAGTCATGCTGTGATTAGATGTTTCTTTCTAGAGATAGATATAACAATCTGCTGACTCCTAAAGCCACATCATTCTTTGATGCATTTCATACCTGTCTACGTGTCAGGCCACCTGGGCTGGAAAATGATCCTGTCTGACCTCTGGCAGAACCTTGTACTGGCAATTGGCACAAACAGGATTATAGTTGTACTGGCCATCAGTCTTCATGTCTTCTGTTTGAACTTGGGAGCATTGCTGTATCCTCTCTGTCTCAGCAGGTCTATGTCGACTTTCGGTATTCATGAAAATAAATACCCATCTTGAAAACAGTGGAGAGTGAGGCAGCTATGACTGAAACACCTCTTCCATCTTTGCTTTGGTTCTCATGAATCTATCTGTTTTAGGTGCAGGCACAGGGGAGCTTGCCTGGTAAAATTCTGGCACAGCATTGTGGATGTTCATTTTCTCTCCAGTACCTTGATCATGGATACTCTAGAAAAGCTAAGGACAGCAATATTACATTTACAATATACAACACCATTTTTCTAATTTGGTTGCCACTTTAGAACTTTATATTGTGTGCTTTCACTTTGAGTTTTGTCAATAAATTGTTTTTTTTAGAAAATTTGAGGACTTATGCTATAAACTACGGTGTTCTTGAAGCAAACATTGGACCATTTCAACCCCACTGCAATTAAAACCTTAATGTTTAGGAACATGTCTTCAGTGAGGCATTCAACAAGGTTCCCCATGGGAGACTGATTAGCAAGGTTAGATATCATGGAATAAAGGGAGAACTAGCCATTCGGATACAGAACTGGCTCAAAGGTGGAGGGTGGCGGTGGAGGGTTGTTTTTCAGACTGGAGGCCTGTGACCAGTGGAGTGCCACAAGGATCGGTGCTGGGTCCACTACTTTTCATCATTTATATAAATGATTTGGATGTGAACATAAGAGGTACAGTTAATAAGTTTGCAGATGACACCAAAATTGGAGGTGTAATGGACAGCGAAGAAGGTTACCTCACATTACAACAGGATCTTGATCAGATGGGCCAATGGGCTGAGAAGTGGCAGATGGAGTTTAATTCAGATAAATGTGCTACATTTTGGGAAAGCAAATCTTAGCAGGACTTATACACTTAATGGTAAAGTCCTCGGGAGTGTTGCTGAACAAAGAGAGCTTGGAGTGTAGGTTCTTAGCTCCCTGAAAGTGGAGTTGCAGGTAGATAGGATAGTGAAGAAGGCATTTGGTGTGCTTTCCTTTATTGGTCAGCGTATTGAGTATAGAAGTTGGGAGGTCATATTGCAGCTAAACAGGATATTGGTTAGGCTACTGTTGGAATATTGCGTGCAATTCTGGTCTCCTTCCTATCGGAAACATATTGTGAAACCTGACGGGGTTCAGAAAAGATTTACAAATTGCAGCTAAACAGGATATTGGTTAGGCTACTGTTGGAATATTGCATGCAATTCTGGTCTCCTTCCTATCGGAAACATATTGTGAAACTTGACGGGGTTCAGAAAAGATTTACAAGGATGTTGTCAGAGTTGGAGGGTTTGAGCTAAAGGGAGAAGTTGAATAGGCTGGGGCTGATTTCCCTGGAGTGTCGGAAGCTAAAGGGTGACCTTATAGAGGTTTACAAAATTATGAGGGGCATGGATAGGGTAAACAGGCAAAGTCTTTTCCCTGGGGTTGGGGAGTCCAGAACTAGAGGGCATAGGTTTAGGGTGAGAGGGGAAAGATATAAAAGAGACCTAAGGGGCAACTTTTCACGCAGAGGGTGGTACGTGTATGGAATGAGCTGCCAGAGGAAGTGGTGGAGGCTAGTACAATTGCAACATTTAAAAGGCATCTAGATGGGTATATGAATAGGAAGGGTTTGGAGGGATATGAGCCGGGTGCTGGCAGGTGGGACTAGATTGGGTTGGGATATATGGTCGACATGGACTAGTTGGACCGAAGGGTCTGTTACTGCGTTGTACATCTCTATGACTCTATGTACTCACAGGGGAATCAGACCATTTTAAGAAGCCAATATATTGTTTTCCTGAAATGATGATGAAACTTTTTCTCAAGTAAATTTGTCAAGATTGTGATAAAACGTGGTCTATAAAAACATAAGACAAAAGAGATGTAGGACTTTCAATTAGATCATGGCTGATTTGGTGATCCTCAAATCCACTTTCCTGCCTTTTCCCGCTAACCTTTATTCATTTACTATTTGACTGTTTCAATCTTGAATATACTTACATGATTCAGTATCTACAGATGTCTGGGGTTAAAAAAATGCCACAGATTCATTATCCTTAGAGGAAATAAATCCTCATCCTTAAATGGGTGACCCTGTATTCTGAGATTGTGGCCTCTCATTGTGGACTCTCCAACAAGAGGAAACAACCTTTCCACCTTGACAAGACTCCTAAGAATGTTGTATTTCAATTAGGTCATCTCTCATTTTTCTGAACCTCAGCAAATCCAGGCCAAACCCCAAAACTAGAAAATTGTTCCATACCCAGAATCAATTGAGTGATTATTCAAATTAAAGCAAAATACAATGGATGCTGGAAAACTGAAACATGTAGAAAATACTAGAGAAATTCAGCTGGTCTGGCAGTACCTGTGGAGAGTTAGCAATTTATATTCAAGTGTCTTAATGATAGTTCTGAAGGTGAAATATTGGGCTTGAAACATTAACTCTGTTTGTCTTTCCACAGATGCTGCCAGATCCGCTGAGTTTCTCCAGCAATCTCTGTGTTTGTTACACCCGAGTGAATCTTCTCTGGTCTGTTTCCAATGTCATTGCTCTGTTGGACTATAACCTGGTGTTGTCTGCTTTTCAACTTCGTCCACCCAAGTCCAACACTGGACCTCCATATAATTATATCTTTTCTTAGATAAGGGAGAGCAAAACTGTTTACAGAATTCCAAGTGTGATCTGATTGGACCCTTGTATAGTTTTAACAAGATTTCCCTATTTTTGTATTCTATTCATAGATTTGTAGAGTTATACAGCACATAAACAGCCCCTTCTTGTGTCCATGCCATCCAGATATCCTGTAATGACCTAGTCCCATTTGCCTGCATTTGGCCCATTTCCCTCTAAACTTTCTTCTTCGTGTTCTCATCCAGATGCCTTTTAAATGTTGTATTTATGCCGACCTCCACCACTTCTTCTGGAAGCTCATTCCATACATGCTCCACCCTCTGTATGAAAAGGTTGCTCCTTAGGTTCCTGTTAAATTTTTTCTTTCTCACCTTAAACCTATGTCTCTAGTTTTGGACTCCCCTACCCTTGGAAAAACACCTTGGTTATTCACCCTATCCATGTCCCTCATGGCTTTATAAATCTCTATAAAGTCACCCCTCAGCCTCCAACACTCCAGGGAGAAAACCCCAGCCTTTTCAGCCTCTCCCTATAGCTCAAGCCCTCCAACCCTAGCGAAAAATTACACACCAGGTTATAGTCCAACATGTTTATTTGGAATCACTAGCTTTCAAAGCTTTTTCATCAGATGGCTGTAGAGTAGGATTCATTTACAAAATTAGCTGTTGCACTCCACTAGTTACAGGTTGCTATCTTAAAAAAGCCCCTTATCCCAACTCCCTGTCATCTGTTGGTTAGCCAATCCTCTATTCCATGCTAATGTACTATCTCCCAACACCATAATTATTAAATCATTTTACATGGGGTACCTTATTGTATTCCTGATGAAGGGCTTTTGCCCAAAACGTCTGATGCTGCCTGAATTGTTGTGCTTTTCCAGCACCACTCTAATCCAGTACCTTATTCAATGCCTTTTAGAAATCCAAATATATTACATCCACCTGTTCCCCTTTATTAATCCTCCTCAAGCTGTTCTAATAAGTTTGTTGTGTCTGGTTTCCTCTTCGTGAAGCCAGCTGACCCTTGCTTGGTGATATGTTTTTCTAAATGTTCTGGTGTTACATCCTCTGTAATGGAGAATCCTTCTTTTCCAATGACAAACATTAAGCTAACTGACCTGCTTACTTGCTTTTCAGAGTAATATTACATTGGCAGATTTACAGATTTTAAGAATTCTTTGAAAATTACTGCCAGTGTGTCCATAATCTCTATAGCTTTCTTTTAACATTTAGGATGCAACTCATTATGTCCAGGGGATTTATTAATCATTAGCTCCATTAGTTTTCCTGATACTTTGTCTCAAGTAATAGCTATTGTATTTATTTTCTATCCCTCTTTTGCCTCTTGATCATTTAATATTTTTGGAATGCTGTGATCGTCTTTTACCATGAAGCCTGAAAGTATTTAAAAACAATGTATTTAACTCCCCTTCCATTTCCAAGTTCCCCATTATTTTTCCCAAGCCTCATTCTCTAAGGAAGCCTTTGTTCACATTGGCCTCTTTCATTCATTTTATATATTTAATTAAG